>NC_073379.1:6326523-6446523 GCF_028641065.1 Leucoraja erinaceus
TCCCTAATGTGTGCGTGGGATAGCGTTAATATGCGGGGATCGCTGGTCGGTGGGGACTCGGTGGGCCGAAGGGCACTGTATCTCTAAACTAAACTAAACTTAAAAAAAAAATTCCCCCCTCAGCAAAAAAACCCATGCTCTCTGGTACTTGATTCCCATACTCTGGGCTAGAGACTGTGTGTGTACCATCTTTCATAGTAAAGATATGTTTGCCATGTCTGTACTTTACATGTCAAGGAGATATTGTGCTCATGGAATGTGGACTACTGCCTTTAGCACAGCTGCAAGAAAACTGATGATGGGGGGGGGGGGGGTGGGGGGGGGGGGGGGGGGGGGGGGGGGGGGGGGGGGGGGGGGGGGGGGGGGGGAGGTGCTGGTATGTAAAAGGCAAAAACAAAATCTTTCCCATTTGCAGTATATTCCCAAGAAAATAACTGTTGAAGTTAGGGAGGTTTGCAATCCAAAAACCATTAATGAATGGCTTGCTTCGTGAAGGAAATCTTTTATTTACAGAAGTCAAGTAAAAAAAAATCAATGGCAAATTCTGCTTTACATTTCAGTTATAATTACATTTGCGTGCCACCATTGAATTCTTTGTTCCCCGTCGCTGTGGGTTTTTTCTAGTTAAAGGAGTCCGTCAGATTTTCCTGGAATATTTTTACTCAGATGAAGCGCCCATATAAAATTTTGAAAGTAAATATTCCGGGCAGGGGAAAACCTTTAAAACCAATCCAACATACATCTGTTTTATACAAACTCCGCAGACAATTTAATAGCGGATTTTTATTTTTTTTAAAGAAAGTCCTGTCTGCAGCTTTAAAAAGTCTGCTCACCGAAATCCCTTCTAAATCAGCCGCCTGACATATTTTGCAACCATAGCTCGCTGATAATTTCATGATTAAAGTTCCATGCTAAATATTTTTTTATTGCAGTAGATGTACTTTTTGTTTGGTGGTAGCACACACGATGGAATTGTCATAAAGGCCTGGACACAGTGGATGTGCTATACTCATACCATGAGTCTAAACACTCTCAGCGACTCACTGAAACTTACCAAATAGTGAAAGGCTTGGAATAGAGTGAATGGGGAGAGGACGTTTCCACTAATGGGAGAGTCTAGCACCAGAGGGCACAGCCACCGAATAAAAGGACATAATGAAAGGAGATGAGGAGGAGTTTCTTTAGTTAGAGGGTGGCGAATCTGTGGAATTCATTGCCACAGCTTACTATGGAGGCCTTTTATGTTCATAAGTTATGGCAATAGAATGAGGCCATTCGGTCCATCAAGTCTACTCCGCCTTTCAATCGTGGCTGATCTGTCTTTCCCTCTCAACCCCATTCTCCTGCCTTCTCCCCATAACCCCCGACATCTGTACTAATCAACAATCTATCTATCTCTGCCTTAAAAATATCCAATGGCTTGGCCTCCACGGCCTTCTGTGGCGATGAATTCCACGTTTTAAAGCATGGAATTTAGATGTTGCTCCGTTTCCTGTCAGCGCATTTTTATAAAAGTGACCGTCAAGTATTGAGTCAATAATATTTGTCATTTCTGTTACTTTTCCTATAGTTTTAGCTCAAAGATGCTTTATTTGCATCATATGCCAACTGCCCAGTAAAATTCATTTGGTATTAATTACACTCGCGGGCGCCACCATGTTTTGCCGCCAGTATTTAAAGTTCAACATCTGTTCAGCCGGTGCGTGCTCGATGTACTAGAGCAGGTCCGGCCAACCGACGTCCCTCTCCTCTTCTCGCACCGCCATCTTGGTAACCTGGTGGTGCCTCCAGAAGCGATCTGAAGGCGTTGGAGACATTACCACGGTTCACCCTCCCACTGGTCCTTACTCCACATCCTCTCCACCTCCCTCCTGCTCACGTCATCCAACAAGCTTTTTAGTTTTTGAAATACTGCATAGAAACAGGCTCTTTGGCCCACTAAGTCCACCTTGACCAGCGATCCCCGTAGAACTAGCTCTATCTTACACACTAGGGACAATTTACAATCGTTACCGCAGCCAATCAAACTACAAACCTGCACGTGTTTGGGAGGTGGAGGGA
This sequence comes from Leucoraja erinaceus, assembly GCF_028641065.1. Taxonomy (NCBI): domain Eukaryota; kingdom Metazoa; phylum Chordata; class Chondrichthyes; order Rajiformes; family Rajidae; genus Leucoraja; species Leucoraja erinaceus. The sequence continues at coordinate 6,328,585 of NC_073379.1, forward strand.
AACTGGAGCACCCGGAGAAAGCCCACGCAGGTCACGGGGAGAACGTACAAAAATCCGTACAGACGGCACACCGTGGTCAGAGTCGAAACCGGGACTCTGAGGCAGCAACTCTACCAAGGGCCAAATGGCCTCCCTCTACACACTATTTTCCATGTTTACCACTGTGACACCTCAGTGAGAAGTAGCTCCTGGCCACGCATGAACAAAGGAGGAGGACTGACTGAACGTTCTGGCCCTCCACCACTGTGAGGAACATTGAATGTTCCACAACCGGGGGCCACAGTTTAAGAATAAGGGGTAAGCCATTTAGAACGGAGACGAAGAAACACTTTCTCTCACAGAGAGTTGTGAGTCTATGGAATTCTCTGCCTCAGGGGGCGGTGGAGGCCGGTTCTCTGGATGCTTTCAAGAGAGAGCTAGATAGGGCTCTTAAAAATAGCAGAGTCAGGGGAGAAGGCAGGAACGGGGTACTGATTGGGGATGATCAGTCATGATCACATTGAATGACGGTGCTGCCTCAAAGGGCCGAATGGCCTACTCCTGCACCTATTGTCTATTGTCTATTGATTCCACTGTGGTTTAAATGTATGTTTTATTCTATCCTGTGTTGTGCTCTTTTCGATTGTGTGGGTGCGTGGTAAATCAAACTCCACTGTACCTTAATCGGTGCACGTGGCGTTAAATGTGAACTTGAACTTGACATAGAACGAGCCTGTGCCTCACTGCACGTTCATTTTAATGTTCACTTTGACAGGGGGCATGAATCCATTTTAAAATTAGTCGGCAACATCATCGTGCCATTCGTACATTTAAGCGGCGAGACTCCGATATCAAACGCTGCCATCTGCCAGCTCAACACAGTACAGGGAAATAAATAAACCGGGCGATCTAAACACGCAGTGAGTAGGTGGAATCGCTGACTTCAGCAGAAACAGTCCCACGACAGCACTGCCGTCTGTCAGAGTGGAATTCATCGTTAGTCAAATGCTGAGAAGCAAAGCAGGCTTATGCTGTACATATTCCAAATGTTCTGTCACCGGATTCACTGGCAACAGACCAGGTTCACTGGCAGAGGAGGAACGTAAGTGTCAGAAGGAACTGCAGATGCTGGTTTAAGCCAAAGACAGGCACAAAAAGGCTGGAGTAACTCAGAGGGACAGGCAGCATCTCTGGAGAAAAGGAATAGGCGACGTTTCGGTTCGAGATCTCGACCCGAAACGTCATCTATTCCTTTTGCCCCCCCAGAGGAACATAAGTGATTGCATTTAAAATGCGCTGAAGGGCCACATTCTTTACCTATAACATAATATAAGCAGGCAGTCTCTGGAGCAACACAATTTTCCCAAAGCCTTTTGAACAGCCAGAACTGGATCCTTCACTAAGTTTAACAGTTCTCCATTCCAACGCAACCCCCCCCCCTCCCCCCACCCCACACACACATATTATTAGCCCGAAGAAGGAGAAAGGAAGGTGTTTCAGAAGGGAAGGGTCGGAATTTCTTCGAGCCAATTTTGGCTCTGAGCAAGACACCACCATAAGGCGCACAATCCAACTAGGAGCACCGGAATCAGTCCAAAAAAAAATATCAGGCCTTAACTTAGAAACATAGAAACATAGAAAATAGGTGCAGGAGTAGGCCATTCGGCCCTTCGAGCCTGCACCGCCATTCAATATGATCATGGCTGATTATCCAACTCAGTATCCTGTACCTGCCTTCTCTCCATACCCCCCAATACCTTTAGCAGCAAGGGCCACATCTAACTCCCTCTTAAATACAGCCAATGAACTGGCCTCAACTACCTTATGTGGCAGAGAATTCCACAGATTCACCACTCTCTGTGTGAAAAATGTTTTTCTCATCTCGGTCCTAAAAGACTTCCCCCTTATCCTTAAACTGTGACCCCTTGTTCTGGACTTCCCCAACATCGGGAACAATCTTCATGCGATCTAGCGCCGAACAATCTAGCCTGTCCATCCCTTAAGAACATAGAAGGCGGCAGGGTGGTGCAGCGGTAGAGTCGCTGCCTTACAACGCCAGAGACCCAGGTTTGATCCTGACTACGGGTGCTGTCTGTATGGAGTTTTCACGTTCTCCCCGTGACAGCGTGGGCTTTCTCCGGGAGCTCCGGTTTATGCCCACACTCCAAAAACGTACAGGTTTATAGGTGGATTGGCTTGCTATAAATGGAGAATTGTCCCCAGTGTGTGTACGGTAACATTGGTATGTGAGGATCGCTGGCCGGCGCGGACTCGGTGGGCCCGAAGAGCCTGTTTCCGCGCTGTATCTCTAAACTAAACTAAACTATAGATAGGCTCACGATACCTTGGCAACAGTATTACTGGAATATGACGTGAGGAGGAATAAGATTAGCATTAAGGCGCTATTTCTATCCCTGCTTAACTTGTATTTTAGTGACATGAAGTGGAAAGATATAAAAGGAAGGAGTATGTCAATATTAATTCATGAAATCTGTGAGGAGGGATTATATGTTACAAGGATAATTGGATGGAATGGCTGACATGAAGAACAAGAGACAGACAAACTCCCAGTGGTGAATATACCATGGGCTTCGGACAGTCTTGAATAATATGTAGGAAGGAACTGCAGATGCTGGTTTAAATGGAAAATGGACGCAGAGGGAAAAGGTGGAGTAACTCAGCGTGTGTTGGACAGCATCTCTGGAGTGAAGGGATAGGCGAAGTTTCAGTCTGAACAAGGGTCTTGACCAGAAACATCACCAATTCATTTTCCTCAGAGATGCAGCCTGACCCTATTCAAACTTCTTGCGTCTACCGACAGTCATGAATAAAACTGCAAAGAAGAACCACAGTGTGATAATCTCTGGATTATTATCTGAACGGCACGTAAATATTCAAAGAGTAAATAGGATTAGTTAGTTTAGTTGAGACATGGAAACACCGGTCAGGCAGCATCTCTATGTTCTCCAGAGATGATGCCTGACCCGCTGAGTTACCCCAAAACTTTGTGACAGCTATTATGGAGCGGCGGTTTTGGGATAGCCAGGTGCTAAATAATCCAATTTATTCCATTTTCCCAGTGAAACTGGGCACAAAAGAAAAGCTTTGGTGAGGTGGTGCAGTTGATCAGTGAGAATACGGGAATATTTTTTAAGTCATTGAGCCAAGACGTGGCATATGGTGACGTAGAATTGATTTGGGTTAAAAATCATGAAGACCTGGATAGAGTGGGTGTGGAGAGGATGCTTCCACCAATGGGAGAGTCCAGGACCAGAGGGCACCAGTCAGAATAAAAGGATGTACCCTTAGCATGGAGATGAGGAGGAGTTTCTTTAGTCAGAGGATGGTGAACCTGTGGAATCAATTGCCACAGACGGCTGTGGAGGCCAAGTCAATGGATACTTTTCATAAGTTCATGAGTTATGATTCAAGATTCAAGATTCAAGATAGATTTAATTGTCACGTGTGCCTGATGGCACAGTGAAATGAATTTCCATACAGCCATACAATAAAAATCAACAGGACACAACACACTATAGGGTTTGACATAAAACATCCCCACACAGCAGAATCAAAGTTCCCCACTGTGTGGGAAGGCACCAAAGTCAGTCTCTTCCTCCACTGTTCCCCGTGGTCAGGGCCTCCCCAAGCCCTCCGCAGTTGCCGCTACGGGCGGCCCGATGTTCAGGACCACACGCCGGGGTGTTAAAAGTCCGACGTCGGGGCTGCGGGACGTCCTCAGCGGCGTGGACACAGAGTCGGCCCCCTCCTACCGGAGTCGGCGGCTTCCAAAGTCCGCAGGCCGCGCCGGGTGGAGACTGCTGCTGGAGACCCTCTACAAGGCGCCCCAAGACTCCACGATGGCGGTCAGCGCCGCCCGCGTTGGAAGCTCTCGGCACCAGAGCTCCAACGGCGACCCAGGTAGGCATCGCCCGCTCTGCGGTGACTCCAGCGCTGCGCGGCCGCTGTAGCAGCCCTGGTCCGGTACTCGGTCCTCGGCAGGAAAGGCCGCTCCGATCCAGCTGTTAGGCCGCGAGGTGGGGGGCGAGGACGCGACTCGGAGAAATAGTCGTGTCCCCGCCAGGAAGAGACTGGGACACGGTTTCCCCCTTACCCTGCCCCCTTCCCCCACATAGAAAAGTTAAAGTTTCCCCCAACACAAAACTTTGGACTAACTAAAAATAATAAAAAAGACAGAAATAACAGACAGGCTGTAGGCAGAGGAGGCTGCTGCCAGTGCAGCGCCCCTAGTGGAAGTGGAAGTCAGTAGAATTGGGCCATTCGGCCCATCGTCTACCCTGCCTTTCAATCACGGATGGTCCATCTTTCCCACTTAACCCCATTCTCCTGCCTCTCCTGCCCCATAACCCCCGACCGACCTCCTTACTAATCAAGAATCTATCTATCTCTGCCTTAAAAATATCCACTGACTTACGATACGATACGACACAATGACACTTTATTGGCAGACCGAGGTCTGAAATTTGTTTTTGCATACAGCCATACAATAAAATAAAGAACATAACACACAATAGAGTCCAACATAAAACGGCCACAGCCTCCTGTGGCAATGAATTCCACGGTTTCAAGCATGGGATTTAGTGGGAAAGTCTAGGACCAGAGGCCTCAGAATAAAAGGATGTACCTTGAGAATGGAGATGAGGAGGATTTTCTTTAGTGGGAGGGTGGTGAAGCTGTGGAATTCATTGCCACAGACTGTGGCCCTGGAGGCCAAATCATTGGATATTTTTAAAGTGGAGATTGAGAGGTTCTTAATTCATGTGGTGTCAGGGGTTATGGGGAGAAGGCAGGAGAATGGGGTTGAGAGGGAAAATACATCAGCCATGATCGAATGGCGGAGTAGACTCGATGGTAACTCTGCTCCTGTGACCTACGGGCTTATGGAATCTCAGAGAAAAGAAGGCACGAGTGAGAGCCATCTAGAGACCCCTAAAATGTTTAGTTTCAGTTTTGTTTGAGTTTAGTTTATTGTCACATGTACTGAGGTACAGAGAAAAATATTTATTGCATGCTAACCAGTCAGCAGAAAGACAATACATGATTACAATCGAACCATCCACATTGATAAAGGGAATAAGTTTAGTGCAAGATAAATTCCGGTTAAGTCCTATTAAAGATAGTCTGAGCCACCCTAACGATAGTAGCTCAGGACTGACTGCTTGACAGGATGTTTAAGAAGGAACTGCAGATGTTGGAAAATCAAAGGTAAACAAAAATGCTGGAGAAACTCAGCGGGTGAGGCAGCATCTATGGAGTGGCCGAAACCCTTCTTCAGACTGATGTGAGGGTGTTGGGGGGCGGGAAGAAGAAAGGAAGAGGTGGAGCCAGTGGGCTGAGGGAGAGCTGAGAAGGGGAGGAGAAAGCAAGGACTACCTGAAATTAGAGAAGTCAATGTTCATGCCGCTGGGGTGCAGACTGCCCAAGCGAAATATGCGGTGCTGCTCCTCCAATTCACGGTGGTCCTCACTCTGGCCGTGGAGGAGGCCCAGGACAGAAATGCTTGACAGGATGGTTCAGTTGCCTGATAACAGCTGGGAAGAAAGATTTTAATCTTATTGGTTGGATGTTCCAAACTGGCACGGGCACCACGGATAAAGAATAGTCAGGGTAAACTTCTGAGAACAGTATGTTATGGAACCTGCCAGGGACAAGTTATTTTAGATTTGGTCGTGAGTAATGAGCAAGGTTTAATAAGATCGTGTGGTTCTTGATCCCCTGGGAGGTAGCAACCACAAAATGATTAAATCCCTGATGCTGTTTGTGGGTGACCGACCACCAGAGAACTAAAACCGCTGTCTTCAATTAAAACCGGGGCAATTACAACAGTCTGAAGGTGGAGTTGTCTAAAGTAGACTGGGAAAGTGAGCTGAGAGACGGATCCGCAGAAGAACAGTGGAAGGTGATCAAATACGTGGACCGCACGCGGCCTACAGCGGTGGAGCAGCGGCGGAGGGACACCGCGGCTACTCTTGGCCAGGCCGGACCCTGCAACGTTGCCAGGGCAACAGACCTTTGTGGTCAGATCCAGAACCCTGCACTCACAGCAACTGGGACTTGAAAATGGCATCAAACTAGCGACTCTGTACACTGTCTCACTGTACTACTGCTGTACACGTGTACTGTGTCTGAGATGCTTATCTGAGATGTATCTAAGTGCTTATGTATGGTGTACTGAACTATACAAACATGAATTTCACTGTAACTCGATACGTTACAAACAAAATAACATAGAAACATAGAGAATAGGTGCAGGAATAGGCCATTCGGCCCTTCGTGCCCGCACCCGCCATTCAATATGATTATTGCTGATCATTCAGAATCAGTACCCCGTTCTTGCTTTCTCCCCATATCCCTTGATTTATACCACACCTTACCATACCATACCTTACCATACCATACCATAACAGCCGGTCCATATAACATAGAACGTAGAACTCAGAGCAGGCCTTAAGTCATGCAGTGTGGAAACAGGCCCTTCAGCCCAACCACCATGTCCCAGCTACACTAGTCCCACCTGCCCGGGCTTGACCTCCATATCCCTCTAAACCTGTCCATATGTTTCTTAAACATTGTGATAGTCCTGGCCTCAACTGCCTCCTCTGGTAAATAGGTTCTCTGGATGCTTTCAAAAGAGAGCTAGATAGGGCTCTTAAAAAATAGTCAGGGGATATGGGGAGAAGGCAGGAACAGGGTAGTGATTGGGTATGATCAGCCATGATCACATTGAATGGTGGTGCTGGCTCGAAGGCCCGAATGGCCGCCTACTCCTGCACCTATTGTCTATTGTCTATTGGCCCGCTGAGGTACCATTTTGAGTCCATCCCCATTTACTGGTGTTTTCTACGTTGAAGCCCAAGTTTAGTTTCTGATTTAGTTTCTGATTTCTTAATTTTATTAGTTTCTCATTTATTCATGTGCTTTACTGGTGCCCTCCCCTTATTCCCGATTTACTGGTGCCCTCCGCTAATTCTGGTTCCCTCCCCGAATTACCCAATTAGGGGAGGGCACCAGTAAATGGTGAATTAGGAGAGAGCACCAGTAAATGGTGAATTAGAGGAGGGCACCAGTAATTCGGGAATTAGAGGAGGGCACTAGAGAATTAGTGGAGGGCACCAGTAAATGGTGAATTAGTGGAGGGCACCAGTAAATGGTGAATTAGAGGGGAGGGCACCAGTAATTCGGGAATTAGAGGAGGGCACCAGTAAATGGTGAATTAGTAATTCGGGGAGGAGGGCACCAGTAAATGGTGAATTAGTGGAGGACACCAGTAATTAGGGAATTAGAGGGGGGTTAGACCAGTAAGGTGAATTAGGAAGAGAAGGCTGCTGCCCAGAACCCGCCATCGATGACCTTCATCTACCCCCCATTGCCCTCGAGTGTGCGGTTCAACAATTAGACTCGTGTGCCACGAATTGGACTCGTGACCAGAATTGAGAGACTACATCGTCGTTGCCGACGGATCACCACCAGGGGGAGAAGCACCAGTAAATTATGGGCCAAACACAGGAAGGTGGGACGAGTGTAGATGGGACATGTTGGTCGGTGTGGGCAGGTTGGGCCGAAGGGCCTGTTTCCACGCTGTATGACCCGCTGTGACACCACTTCCTAGTTTTTCAAAACTTATGAGAAGGGATAGACACAAAATGCTGGAGTAGTTATGGGTCGAGTCCCTTGATCAAACCTGAAAGCATCACCCGTTCCTTCTCTCCAGTGATGCTGCCTGCCCGGCTGAGATACTTCCAGCATTTTTTGTCTATCTTTTGTAGACCGTATCTGCAGTATCTGCAGTTCCTACTTACACATATGCGAATGGGTGATCGATGGTCGGCACGGACTCGGTGGGCCAAAGGGCCTTTTTCCACGACCATCTTCAGTTTAGTTTAGAGATACAGCGCGGAAACAGGACCTTTGACCCACCGAGTCCGCGATCACCAGCGATTTCCGCACATTAATGTCGCCCTACACCCGACGGACAATTTACAAAGATATCATGCCAATTAGCCTACACCCAAAATGTCACCCACGTCTTTCCTGTAGAGATGCTGCCTGTCCCGCTGAGTTACTGCGCCACCGTGACTCCCTCTGGACATGAGGGGTAACTTTTTCATGCAAAGGGTGGTGGGTTTATGGAATGAGCTGCTGAAGATGGTAAACATAGAAACATAGAAACATTGAAACATAGGAAATAGGTGCAGGAGGAGGCCATTCGGCCCTTCGGCCCTTCGAGCCAGCACTGCCATTCATTGCTATCATGGCTGATTGTCCCCAATCAATAACCCGTGCCTGCATTCTCCCCATATCCCTTGATTCCACTAGCCCCTAGAGCTCTATTTAACTCTCTTGAGGCAGGGGCAGGTAGTTGAGGCAGGGACCATCCCAAATGTTTAGAAACATTTAGACAGGTACATGGATAGGACAGGTTTAGAGGGATATGGGCGAAACACGGGCAGATGGGACTAGCGTAGATGGGACATGTTGGTTGGCATGGGCAAGTTGGGCCGAAGGGCCTGTTCCACGCTGTATCACTCTATGACCCACTGAGTTACTCTAACACTTGTGTCCTGACTGGTTTCCAATTTCTCAAATATATGATAACTGTATCTCTAAGCTAATCAATCCTTTACTTCAGTGAGTTTATATATTGTTTTATTTGCTAGATCACTCAGAGGTGCCTGACCCGCTGAGTTTGCTAGATCACTCAGAGGTGCCTGACCCGCTGAGTTACTCCAGCACTCTGTGAAATGTCACCTATCCATGTTCTCCAGAGATTCTGCCTGACCCGCTGAGTTACTCCAGCACTCTGTGAAACGTCACCTATCCATGTTCTCCACGGATGCTGCCTGACCCGTTGAGTTATTCCAGCACTTTGACTATCTTCAGAAATGATCTGACTTTGTTGGTGGGACGGGTGGTAAAGAATTGATCAATGATGAAGCCTTGATATCCCTCTGCTCTGCAACCAGAGCCCTGCCATCCAGTTTTTTGTCACGTTTACCGAGGTACAGTGAAAAGCTTTTGTTGCGTGCTATCCAGTCAGCGGAAAGACAATACATGATTAATACCATGGTCAAGTCAAGAGTGTTTTAGTCAAATGTCCCAGATAGGACAAGAAAACTCTTATGTGCAATACATGGTCCTGTCCATGTTAGACTTTCCAAAATGCACCACCTCACATCTCTCTGTGTTAAATGTTCTGTATTAAATTTGAAAGCTATGCAAATACTCGAGGCTTGCACATGAGTCGGGGCACGCAGGGAACAGTGTTATGAAACTGACCTGCAATTGACATGCACAGTGTTAGCACTGCGTGTCCCTGCAACTTATACACTGCACTCTTTGGCTTATGTTTGAAGACATTTCAGCCAAGCTGTGAGGTGATGCGCCTCCCGAGACGATATGGTCTGTCGGGGAGGGGAGGGGAGGGTGGGGGAGGATGAAAGAAGGAGAAGGAAATAATGATGCTTCAAGAACACCTCCTGCCAGCCAACGTTGGAATAACACGGGCGAGAATACCTTGGGCGATTTAAGCAGACCCGACGTGGCGTGTTGGCTCTGTTGGGGAGCAGGGAACGGGAAGGGAAAGGGTCGGGGGAGGAGGAGGAGGTAACAATGACAAGCTTTTTATTCGAGTTCACTAAAAAAACACACCTAAACAACACCAGAGTTCGCACCCCCCCCCCCCCCCCCCCCCCACCCTCTCCACTCAGCAGCAGAGTATTAAATTGCAGACTTGCTTTCTTAACTTGGCCCGCAGCAGGTTTGTTCTTTCAGAGCCCTGTGTTTGCTTCGGTGAAGCAAGTCGCCTGGACATATGGGAATCATTGAGATCTTGTTTCACTTGCTGACCTTTTCCTTCTCGGTGAGAGGAGAGAGAGAGAGAGCGAGAGAGTGAAAGCGAGAGTGCGAGAGAGAGAAAGAAAGAGAGAGAGAGAGAGAGAGAGAGAGAGGAGAGAGAAAGAGAGAGAGAGAGAGAGAGAGAGAGAGAGAGAAAGAAAGAGAGAAAAAAAGAAAGAAAGAAAGAGAGAGAGAGAGAGAGAGAGAGAGAGAAAGAGAAGAAAAGAGAGAGAGAGAAAGAGAAAGAAAGAGAGAGAGAGAGAGAGAGAAAGAAAGAGAGAGAAGAGAGAGAGAGAAAGAGAGAGAGAAAGAGAGAGAGAGAAAGAGAAAGAGTGAGAAAGAAAGAAAAAAAACAGAGAGAGAGACAGAGAGAAATATAAATAAATAAATGGATAAATAAATAAATAGTCCGTCTGTCTGTAAATGGTCTGCAACTCTGAGCTTGTTGAGTAATCTGCGCAAAAATTTTGTTGCGAAATATGAAAGGGTGATTAAAAATAGAATTGATTTTGCCCTCAGGAGCAAAATCTCGGGAGATGAATGGTGGGACCCAGGGCGAAAATAAAACTGTAGGTATGAAATAAATAGTCCGTCTGTCTAATTGACCCCCCCCCCCCCCCCCCCCCCCCGAAACATGCCGAGTGTTTTTGTACTGCCTAAGTATAATCTACTGTTCTTACACAACAATCTAGGCTCCCTTGCACTGTTATACGATACAGTAGGATTTTACTCAACTATATGCAAAAAACACAGAATTTTACTTCGGAGTCACGTGAGTGACTACGTGAAGAGCCAGCTCAGCACGCATGCGCGGCATTTTACGTTCAGCAGTGCAACAGCGGCGCATCGGGAGTCAGGCGCTCCCACTACGGGGTGAAAGAACGGACCGTCAGGTAAGCTCTGAGGTCGGGTTTTTCTTTCACAGGGAGACTTCTGCTTTCAGGTAGAGAAGAAAGGCTCTAGGACCGCTTACCCGGCGCTCCGTTATTTCCCCGACACCGCGCCGGGCCCAGCCCGCTAGCGCCTGAGCAGCAGGCTGGAAGTAAAGCCACAGAAGAGGCGTCCGGCCGGTGGCTTCCGACTTGTCGGACGGGGACGTCTCTCCACCCGCCCGGGGGAGAGACAGCCGCCTGAGCCGCATGGAGCGGCTCCTGGAGCAGGAGCTCCAGCGAGACGCGCTTCGTGAGGGGCGCTCTCGCAGGGGGAGTTCAGGCACTCCCTCCACAGTGCCTTGTGCACTGGCCATCGCTTCCTCCTTACCCGAGGGTAGCTTTGGTGACCAGGACTGGGCTGGTCAAGAAGAGAAGACGATGGCTGAAGATCTCGGGAGTATGCAAGGGGTGCAGGAACAGGAAGAGCTGCTAGGTGTGGTGGACCGCTACGTGGCAACCCCACGTGCAGGAGGCCATTAAAGGCCAAACCAGCGGCCAGCATTAACCACCTCTCCAACAGGCCCCTACAGGAGAGATGGTCAATGAGGCCTTAGAAAACTGCAGCGGATCCTCAGGCTCCTGACGTCAGCCATCACATCGTTTGCTCGTTCCGTGGACCAATACGGAGATGACCACAACCTTCGTAAACAAATCATCAAACCTGCCATAAAATCCTAAATTGCAAAACCCCAGCCACGGGGTTGTGCAAAACCCCAGGTGGATGTCGCATCATCATTGACTTAACTTCACTAAATATGTTTGTTAAGTATATACATTTCAAAGGGAAACGGTTGTTACTGCCAAACAACTAATTTCCAAAGGATACTTCATGGCAAGCATTGATCTTAAAGATGTTTACTATTTAGTACCATTCACAAGGATCTTCGCAGATACCTGAAATTTACCTGGATAGGGCAGCTATGGCAGTTTAAAGCATTACCCAATGTGTTAAAATCAGCCCAAGATTATCCACCAAGATACTAAAACCAGCACTGGCAATATTCAGAAGACAAAAACATATTGTCATGGCATATCTTGATGATATGTTAAATAATAGGCAAGACCATGGAATTGACTATGTTAGCTGAGTCGGCTATCAAACAGTTATTCGAAACCCTGGGATTGTCTTACATCCAGATAAATCTAAGTTGAAGCCATCCACAATCATGGACTATTTGGGCTTCACAATTAATTCAATCTACGTGACTGTAAAATTGCCAAGAGACAAAACAATTGAATTGGCACAATCATGCAACAATTTAATGATTCGGACCGTTGCACTGTCAAAACTTACAAAGAGCAAAGGTACAGGCACTAAAACGACATTCAGGTCATTATGATCGTGTCATGAAGTTACCCACTGAAGCAATATCAGAACTACAGTGGTGGGCAAAAAATGTTGGCATAGTTTCAGCCCTATTATCATCACTAACCCTACGTTGGTTATCCAAACAGATGCCGCTGCTCAAGGCTGGGGAGCAACTAACTCTATATCCAGCACAAGTAGTAGATGGACTAACCCAGAGTCATCGTTACCACTTACACTGGGCATTAATTATCTAGAGATGTTGGGTGACTTTTACGGTTTAAAGCATATGCACAAATATGCATCACTTGCATGTACGGTTACAAATAGATAATACTACGGTGGTGGCCTACATTAACCATATGGGCGGCATAAAATCGGTATCATGCGACAAGTTGGTCAACACAATTTGGCAATGGTGTGTCGAAAGACATATTTGGCTATCAGCAACTTACCTGCCAGGTAAGCTAAATACAGTGGCAGACACCAGGTCACGTAAATTTAATGACAACATCGAATGGATGTTAAACCCCCAAAAATTTGCAAAAGTTATCAAGCAATATTGCATGCCAAATATCGATTTATTTGCATCAAGGCTAAATCACCAGGTACATATGGTTGGGAACCAGACCCTGAGGCAGCAGCGGTAGATGCGTTCGCGCTGGATTGGGGAAATTCTTCTTCTATGCATTTCCTCCCTTCTGCCTCATCAGTCGGGGACTATGCACAATACAAATGGACTCTGCTTCAGGTATTTTGATAATACCCGACTGGCCTACACACCCATGGTTCCCAATACTCCATGACATGGTTGTTGAAACTCCGATGGTATTCCCCAGTGACCCAGAGTTATTAACACCCAGTGTCGGGCACAAGCCACCCGTGCCATGAAAAAATCAAACTCCTGGGTTGCAGATTCTGCACAAACCACTTCTGGGACCGGGATTATCAGAACAAACCGTCGACACCATGTCAGCATCCCTCCGAACATCCACTAAAAACAGCACTTGTCCAGCATCAAAAAATGGGAGAAGTACTGCTTGGATACAGGGACCACCTACTCAACCGCTACAGTTACCAACGTACTGGAATTCCTGGCAAACCTTCACCACGATGAAGGACTCAGCTACAGAGCCATCAACACAGCTCGAAGTCCTGTGGTCCTGACATACCTCAGGGGATGGCCACCAGCCAGATCCCTCAACCTGGAACAATCTATGCTCAAAACACTCATGTTGATGGCACTTGTATCTGCACAGAGGGTCCAGTCACTACACCTATTGCGACTGGACAGCATGCTCACAGCTCCAGACCAGATCTCTGTCGTTATCCAGGGACTGATCAAACAGAGCAGACCAGGAACACCTAATCCAGTCGTGGAATTCCGGGCTTACCCGCCAGAAACACGATTATGTGCCATGACCCACCTACTCTCCTACATAGACACAACCAAAATATTCGAGGGCGATGAAAAGCCTTGTGGGTCAGTCATAAAAAACCTTATGGTCGGGGGATGAGCCAAACCATTTCGAGATGGCTCAAGCAGGTTCTAAAAGCTGCTGGGATAAACACTAACATGTACAAATTTTATTCCACCAGGGCAGCATCCATGTCGACGGCTAAAAGAATGGACGTGCCTGTTGACCACATCCTGGCTACAGCAGGAAGGTCGAGGGAAAGACCGTTCAGAAATTTAATAAATAAGCCGTTGGCAAAACCTGTTTTATTTGCAGAAAAGATTTTACAGACTGCAAATATTTAATTTAAGCCCAGGGGAGCAATTTAATTTCTTTGTTGTTATTGTTAAAAAAAATACCATTGTGTTTTTCTACAAACAGATTCATTGGTTGATTACGATAACACACTTCCTCCCTCAAGGACTTCGGCAGTGCGTGAAGTAATACCTGTTACACGGTTTGAAATCACAGAGCTTTGAAGTCTTCACGTAGTCACTCACATGACTCCGAAGTAAAATAGTAAGATTAAACGAGAACTTACCAGTACGAAGTTTGATCTGTATTTTATGAGGAGTTACGATGAGGGATTATGTGCCCTCCGCTCCCACCCTCAATAATATGGGTCACATTGATAATCTGATGTCTCCTTGTCTTTACTATGTTTACTTCAATAACTGTGTCTATCTGTGATACCACACCGCTGCTTTGAAGTATGCCGCGCATGCGTGCTGAGCGGGCTCTTCACGTAATCCCTCATCGTAACTCCTCATAAAATACAGATCAAACTTCAAACTGGTAAGTTCTCGTTTAATCTTACTATTTTAATGCACCTAGAAACACGTGATAATAAAGTATCATTGAACCATGACTCCATGGTTTTTAATTCTTACCTATGCACAGCAGTGTGAAATTCGTTTGCACAACCAACAAATGTACACTCATAAGTCCATAAGTTATAGGAGCATGGAACTCATTGCCACGTAAGGCTGTGGAGGCCAAGTCTGTGGATATTTTTAAGGTACGGCTCGATTCTTGATTAGTGCGGGTGTCAGCGGTTACGGGGAGAAGGCTGGAGAATGGGGTTAGGAGGGAGAGATAGATCAGCCATGATTGAATGGCGGAGTAGACTTGATAGGCCTAATTCTGCTCATGTTCTTCAATGATTTGGATGAAAACATACAGGGCAAGATTATCAAGTTTGCTTACGATGCAAACAGTAGTGGTTTTGCAGATAGTGAAGAAGGTTGTGAACGGTTGCAGCAGGATCTGGATCGATTGGCCAGGTGGGCTGAGGAATGGTTGATGGAATTTAATACAGAGAAGTGTGTGAGGTGTTGCATTTTGGGACGTCGAACAAGGGCAGGACCTACACAGTGAATGGTAGGCCTCTGGGTAATGTTGTAGAGCAGAGGGATCTTGGAGTGCAGGTGCATGGTTCATTGAATGGCGGTGCTGGCTCGAAGGGCCAAATGGCCTACTCCTGCTCCTATTGTCTATTGTCTATTGACCCGAAACGTCACCTACTCCTTTTCTCCGGAGATGCCGGAGAAACTAAATAAAGAACTCTTCAATTCCCTTTGAGGACAGGTGCTGAACAGTGGTTTTGGTATGACCTATCAGTATGTCTCTGACACCTGTTAGCAATTGGAAAATCCAACACAACCCGTGTGCTGGAACGGTAACAGTGTAGGTCCTTCAAAGAGCTTCTACGTGATTAATTGGGCCATTGAATAACAAGCTTGTCAAGCTTTCCCACCAGCTGGTGCTTTACTGCCCACCAGCTCACGGGCAGAGGATCTAACGTTGGCAATGCGAATGGAAAACACAGGTCATCAGCTGTGTCACACAGGAGAGCTTTCCAAAGGCAACGGACATAGAACCGCACATTGAATGTTCAACAGCACAGCTCAGGAACAGGCCCTTCGGTGGCACAGAGGCGCAGCTGTAGAGTTGCTGCCTTACAGCGCCAGAGTCCCTTGTTCGATCCTGATTACGTGTGCTGTCTGTAGGGAGTTTGTACCTTCTCCCCGTGACCTGCGTGGGTTTTCTCTGAGTGCTCCGGTTTTCTCCCACACTCCAAAGACGTACAGGCTTGTAGGTTAATCGGCTTGGTGTCAATGCAAATTGTCCCTAGTGTTTGTAGAATGGTGTTAATGTGCGGGGATCGCTGGTCGGTGTGGACTCGGTGGACTGAAAGGCCTGTTTCCGCGCTGCATCTCTAAACCTCGGTACATGTGAAACTAAACTCAACGATGTCACCATGAAAGTAAGGGCAGCATAGATTTATAGTCATAAAATGCGGAAACAGGCCCTTCAGCCCAACTTGCCCACATATCTCATCTGAAAGCTGCAGTTACTCCAGCACTTTGTGCTTTGCTCAGGATTCCAGTACCTGCAGTTCCTTGGATTGTCTTCAGGATTAATTGATAAATTGCCATTCACCTGACTCCTCTCACCTTAAAGCTACTGTATGCTCTCTAGTCTTTGGCAACTCCACCCTGCGGAGAAAAGGTTCAGACCGTCTACCCTATCTATGCCTCTCGAAATTGTACACACTTTGATCAGGTCTCCCCGCACCCTCAGCTGTTGACCATAATTTAGATATGCTGCCTGACCTGCTGAGTTACTCCAGTACTTTGTGTCCATCTTTGGAATAAACCGGCATCTGCAGTTCCTTGTTGCCAAACTTAATGGATCTTTTCTTCACTTTTTAAAATAACTCATCGTTCTGTTTCAACACGAGGAAACTGCGAAAAATCACCCATCCGCCATTTTAATGCGGATATTTTAACGGAATGGCCCTGAAATCGATCCCGTAAAGCCCCAGTTATGGAAGACAAAAATAATATATATATATATTTTTTTTTTAAATTAAAATTATTTTATTAGAAGTAGAGTACATTACAATAATATAAACCAAAGATATCTTAATGCATTTCTTGTACCATTTCATTTTTTAAGCTTTAAAAAGAAAAAAAGGTAAAGAAAGTGAGATAGAATCGTGAGTGTGTGAAAAAGTGATCAAGAAAAAAAGACCCATAGGCGCGAAGAGTTAGAGAAAAAAGTTAAGAAGTAAGCCCTAGAAAGGAAAAAAGAGAAAAAGAAACAGAAGCTATGTTAACAGTAGAAAACAGAGCTGGAAGGGATATACCAACTTCGTGTTTTTCCTCCCCCCTCACCAGGTCTGAAACCATTTATTTTCAGAGTCCTGTTGCACCTTATACTTGTAGCAAGTCGATAAATGCAGACCACGTCTTTTGGAAATGGTCTGATTTGCCTGCTAGATGGAGTCTCATATCTTCCAGGTGTAATGTTTCGAACATATTTGAAATCCACATATTTATTGTTGGTATTGGGGCGTTTTTCCAGAATTAAAGTATACGTTTTTTTCCCGTTATTAAACCATAGACAAAAATAATATTAGCAAAAAAAATGTTACGTTTATGTCCAAGTCATTTATATATGACTCTCCCCGTGGAGTCACAGAGTCATGCAGCTTGGACAGAGGATCTTTGGCCCAACTTATCCATGCTATCCCGGTTTCTCTATCTACACTAGTCCTACCTACCCATATGGGAATATGTGGATATTGGCCCATATCCTTTCAAACCTTTCCTAGCCATGTACCTGTCCAAATTGAATGGCCCTTAAATCCCAGTAGACTGCCAATGTATGCCATAGGCTTAATAGAATGCTCTTTTGTCCTCAGAAAGCAGAACCGTACCTAGTGGAGTTGATGGCTTACAGCTAGGGTTGGCAACTGTCCCGTATTAGCCGGGACATCCCGTATATTGGGTTAAATTGGTTTGTCCCGTACTGGACCGCCCTTGCCCCCGTATTTGACTTCTACTACTCAGGTCGAGGGGGCTGTCGGGTCGGAGCTCCGCGTCCGGCCCCGCCTCACCCGTCCCGACGTAGTGCAGCCTATGGAGTGCAGCAGCAGCGCCTCGCCCGTGGCCCCGTCGGTCGGCAGCCCGGCCAGCTGTCCGACCTTCCAACGCGACCATCCCTCCTTCCCATGGCCGATCATCGGTTCACGAGTTGGATGGGGCGCCGGACTCTGCATGCGACGTTGCCCAGGCCAAAACTCCTCAGCTGGCCCGCCGGCTGGGCTTTGTGTGCAGTCCAGCACCCGGGCCAATTCATCATTCACCCAGCCACGGCCGAGCCGGTCAACGAATTGCCGTTGGGAATTTGTCCCTTATTTTGACCTTTTGTCCCTTATTTGGGAGGGAGAAAGTTGGCAACCCTACTTACAGCTGCAGCAGCCTAGTTTCAATCCCTGACATATGAGTCTGTCTGAGTTAAATTGGTTGCGTTCTTCCTGTGATAACGTAAGTTTCCTCTGGGTGCTCTGGTTTCCTCTCACATTCCCCCCCCCCCCCCCCGAAAAAATAGCAGATTGTCAGTTGGTTGGCCGCTGAAAAATGCCCCTTGTGTGGAGGTGAGTATCAGAATTGGCAGCGAATAACTTGCTTACGTGCTGCATGAATCAATATTTAAGGGCGGCGCACTGGCGCAGCGGTAGAATCGCTGCCTTATGACCCTGTCCCACTTAGGAAACCTGAACGGAAACCTCTGGAGACTTTGCGCCTCACCCAAGGTTCCCGGAGGTTTTTGTCAGTCTCCCTAATGGTCGAAAGTGGTTTCCGCTTCTTCTATGTTCCGACGATTATTTCAAAAAATTCCATACCGGCCGCGACTAAAAATAGGTTGCCGTTTTAAAAATTGGTAATTTTTTAGTCGAAGCCAATTGCGATACTAGTTGAAGGTGGTTGCCGGAGGTTGCAGGTGGTTGCCGGAGGTTGCAGGTAGTGGAAAGTAAGACTGGCAGAATGGCAGGCAGTGGAGAGTGGAATGCCGCAAGACTTGGTGTTGGGGCTGCAACTGTTTACCATATATATACATGATTTGGAAGAGGGAATTAGGAGCAACACTAGCAAGTTTGCGGATGACACATAGCTGGGTGGCAGTGTGAACTGTGTAGGAGGTTGCAGGGTGACCTGGACAGGTTGAGTGAGTGGGCAAATGTGTGGCAGATGCAGTATAATATAGATAAATTATGGTTATCCACTTTGGCGGCAAAAACAAGGGGGCAAATTATTATCTCAATGGGGTTAGGTTAGGTAAGGGGGAGGTACAGCGAGACCTGGGTGTCCTTGTACACCGGTCACTGAAAGTTGGCTTATAGGTACAGCAGGCAGTCAAGAAAGCTAATGGAATGTTGGCCTTCATAACAAGAGAATTTCAGTATAGGAGTAAAGAGGTACTTCTGCAGCTGCATAGGGCTCTGGTAAGACCACATCTGGAGTATGGTGTACAGTTTTGGTCTCCTAATTTGAGGAAGGACATCCTTGTGATTGAGGCAGTGCAGCGTAGGTTTATGAGATTGATCCCTGAGATGGCGGGACTGTCATATGAGGAAAAATTGAAAAGACTAGGCTTGTATTCACTGCAGTTTAGAAGGATGAGGGGGGTTCTTATAGAAACATATATAATTATAAAAGGACTTATGCAGAAAAACATAGTCCAGAAAAAGTCTGTAAAAGGGACTGGACTTTTCACCCAAGAATTCCCTAGATGGAGGATTTAAAAATGATAGAGCTCTAGAATGGGGAGAAGGCAGGTTGGGCGATGATCCAAGAACCAGGGGCCACAGTCTTTAAGTGAAAATAAACTTAAACCATGTCCGAAGCTTGCTCTGAATTTAAGACTGAGGTCAAAAAGACTTTAACTCTTTGAGCACGTTGGCGCAGAAAAAGAGTTGCTTTTCACCCAAAGAGTTGTGAATTTGTGGAATTCCCTGCCACAGAGGGCAGTGGAGGCCAAATCACTGGATGGATTTAAGAGAGTTAGATAGAGCTCAAGTGTCTAGAATCAATGGATATGGGGAGAAGGCAGGCACGGGTTATTGATTGGGGACGATCAGCCATGATCACAATGAATGGCGGTGCTGGCTCGAAGGGATGAATGGCCTCCTCCTGCACCTATTGCCTATGTTTCTATGTTAACAGAGTGAGGTTTCTGCTTTTGAACATCCAAATTTAATTTTGTTTTTAAGTGAAAATAAACTTAAACCATGTCCGAAGCTTGCTCTGCGACCAGTTTATCCATCTATTAGTATACTCTGAAGTAATCTTTTTTTGCCTCCTGTTGCCAAGCAGTGATGTAACCTATGCCAAGTCAATCCTTAACTCCCCCATGCACTGGGAGAAATGCCAGAAAATCTCATTCTTTGACCTTATCTTTAGGGGCAGCACGGTGGCGCAGCGGTAGAGTTGCTGCCTTCCTGATTACGATCCTGTTCGATCCCGACTACGGGTGCTGTCTGTACGGAGTTTGTGCGTTCTCCCTGTGACCTGTGTGGGTTTTCTCCGGGTGCTTCGGTTTCCACCCACATTCCAAAGACGTACAAGGTTTGTAGGTTAATTGGCTTCGGTAGAAAAAAAATTGTAGATTGTTCCTAGCGTGTGTGGGATAGCGCTGGCGTGCGGGTTGATTGTTGGTCGGCACGGACCCGGGCGGGCCGAAGGGCCTGTTTCCGCACTGTATCGCTGAAGTCTAAAGCCTGAAGTTAGTAAACGTCCTCCCTGGCACGGAAATCCACCGCCAGCCCCCGCGAGGTGCTGCTGACGTGGCTGTGAAGCCAAACACGAAATGCAGATGCGTTTTACAGCACAGTTCAAACACCTTAGGGCATCTGAAAATTCAAAAGAGAAGCTGGTTTTGATTAGTAACAAAAAGCGGCAGAGCGTGCCAGCTAGCGAAAACCCCCTGAGTGAGACCAGAACAGAAAGCACGGCAGCCGCACCAGTGATTTTATGGATCGTTATGTGATCATGTGAAAAGTTCACTCTAGATTAAACGGAGAGCTGCTAAAGGGCCCGTCTCACCTGGCGATTTTTTTCAGCGACTGCCGGCATCATTGACTGACGTATCAGGTCACCGAAACGTTTGCGGTGTGATGCGGCGTGACACGGCGTGATGACGGATTGACGCGCGGTGTTTTTTCAAGTGTCGCCGACATTTTTTCCGAATCTTTTGGCGACACTGATATGACGCCGGCAGTCGCCGAAAAACAATCACCAAGTGGGACAAGGCCTTCAGTCAGAGTTGCGGTCTTTGTTTTAATTTCAGTATTTGTTTTAGTTTTAGAAATACAGAAAGGAAATAGGCCCTTCGGCCCACCGGGTCCGCACCAACCAGCGATCCCTGCACATTAACACTCAATGACACCGAGCGTCAATGTCATACACAAGAAAGGGCAGATGCTGGTTGACAAAAAGTGAACACACAGTGCTGGAGTAACACAAAGACGCAGCAGAAATTTGGAAACGTCACCCCATCACCCAGTCCTTCTCTCCAGAGATAGAAACATAGAAATTAGGTGCAGGAGTAGGCCATTCGGCCCTTCGAGCCTGCACCGCCATTCAATATGATCATGGCTGATCATCCAACTCAGTATCCCTTACCTGCCTTCTCTCCATACCCCCTGATCCCCTTAGCCACAAGGGCCACATCTAACTCCCTCTTAAATATAGCCAATGAACTGGACTCAACTACCCTCTGTGGCAGAGAGTTCCAGAGATTCACCACTCTCTGTGTGAAAAAAGTTCTTCTCATCTCGGTTTTAAACGGAGGCTGCTCCCCTTTATCCTTACCTGTGACCCCTTTTCCTGGAGCTTCCCTAACATCGGGAACAATCTTCCTGCATCTAGCCTGTCCAACCCCTTAAGAATTTTGTAAGTTTCTATAAGACGGCCCCTCTCAATCTTCTAAATTCTAGAGAGTATAAACCAAGTCTATCCGACAGTTTTTTCATAAGACAGTCCTGACATCCCAGGAATCAGTCTGGTGAACCGTCTCTGCACTCCCTCTATGGCAATAATGTCCTTCCTCAGATTTGGAGACCAAAATGTACGCAATACTCCAGGTGTGGTCTCACCAAGACCCTGTACAACTGCAGTAGAACCTCTCTGCTCCTATACTCAAATCCTTTTGCAATGAAAGCTAACATACCATTCGCTTTCTTTACTGCCTGCTGCACCTGCATGCCTACCTTCAATGACTGGTGTACCATGACACCCAGGTCTCGCTGCATCTCCCCCTTTCCCAATCGGCCACCAGATGCTGCCTGTCCCGCTGAGTTAAAGAGTGCCCACGTTATAGACTCACGAGTCACTACGGCAAACTCACGGGCTACTACGTTCTTACAACGAGTTTAAAAGTTTAACATTTTTACGTCAAGAGTAAATTTGACTCGTGGAAATCTTTCATCATGTTGAAAGATTTTCACGAGTTAACAAGTTTCCCGAGTACCTGCCTTTAGCGTTACGAGTTCCGACGTTCCCGCTACGTTAATTCTACGTGATTACCACAGGTTTGATTTGTTTTAAACTCGGGATCACTCGTGGGTGGACTCGCACCGTGAGATAGGGCCATAAGGCTTTAGAACCAAGGGTGCCGGAAAATTGGTGGTGGACCTATTTAGTTATTAACACATTTCATCATGGCTGCGGAGTTCTGAGAGGCGACTGTGTAAACACACACTCCCACTTTTTTCTCCATTTAGTTGCTTCTCGTTCTTCAATCGTGAACGTGTGCATTGTACTAATAATTGTACTGGAGGCAGTTCCCAGTACAAAATGAATTACAAAATCCTTAGCACCCATTGAATAGGAATCTGAGGGATATTTCTTTTCTACACAAAGGGTGGTGGGTGTATGGAACGAGCTGCTGGAGGAGGTAGTTGAGGCAGGGACTTCCAATGTTTAAGAAACATTTAGGACAGGTACATGGATAGGACGGGTTTGGAGGGAGGTGGGACTAGTGTAGATGGGACATGTTGGTCAGTGCGGGCAATGTTGGGCCGATGGGCCTGTTTCCACACTGTATCATTCTATGACCAGAAGATTCAGCAGACCTTGGCGGGCAGAACTCAAGTGTTTGGTAAAACGGTCGCCTACTACACGCTTGTTCATTTAGCATTTAGACTCAGTCATATAGCGTGGAAACAGGCCTTTCAGACCAACCTGCTCACACCGACCTACATGTCCCATCTACACTAGTCCCACCTGCCTGCATTTGGCCCTTATCCCTTTAAACCTGCAGCTCGTTCCATAACCCCATCACCCTTTGTGTGGAAACGTTATCCATCAGGTTCCTATTAAATCTTTCCCCCCCCTCACCTTAAAATTTATTTTGCCATCCTGGGCTATATTCCTATCTAAAGGTATACCGATGAATGAAATGTCAGAAGAACACTAAAACATTAAAAAAAAATCAAGGTTAGGCCCTACAACCCCTGAAATCTGTTCAATAACCCAGGTCGGTAGGTTAATTGGCTTGTGTAAATTGCCCCATTACAGACAAGATTGACAATATTGTCCCTAGTGTGCAAGATTACACTTGCGTACAGGTAATAGGTGGGCCAAAGGGCCTGCTTCTGTGCTGTATCTCTAAAACTAAAACTGAAACTGAACTCCACAAAATGACAGCTGATCATTGAGCTCAGTGTCACATTCCATCAACATGCACATATTCCTTAACTGTAAGGAGGTAGTATACAGTTATTGGCAAGGCCCATAACAGCACTAATGTGCCGAGGGATCTTGGAGTCCAGGATCATAGCTCACTGAAGGTGGTAACACACAAGTAGATAGGGTGGTGAAGAAGACTTATGGCATGCTTGCCTTCATTGCTGGAAGCATTGAATATAAAGGGCCTGTCCCACTTAGGTTATTTTTAGGCGACTTCCGGCGATTGTCATAGTGGTAGCAGGTTGCCGAAAAACCAGCGACTGGACCCCCCCTTCGACATAACATTTGAAATGGAATCAATATTTTAACAACAAAAATTCAGCACCCGCAACAACCTATGTCACCTGGGAAAATCGGGTTGGTACTGGATCCCAATAAAGGGACTTTGTAGAGTGCCTTTGTGATGGATTCTTTGAACAGCTTGTATTGGAGCCTACCAGGGAGTAGGCAATTCTGGTTTTAGTGTTATGTAATGAACCGGATTTGATAAAGGACCTCGAGGTTAATGAGCCATTAGGAGGCAGTGACCATAACGTGGTCAGGTTTAATCTACAATTGGAGAGGGAGAAGAGTAGATCGGAGGTGTCAGTGTTGCAGTTGAATAAAGGGGGCTATGGGGCCATGAGGGAGGAGCTGGCCAAAGTTGACTGGAAAGATACACTAGCAGGGATGACAGTGGAACAAAAATGGCAGATGTTTCTAGGAATAATACAGAAGGTGCAGGATCAGTTTATTCCTAGGAGGAAGAAAGATTCCAAGGGGAGTAAGGGGTGACCATGGCTGACAAGGGACGTCAGGGACAGTATAAAAATTAAAGCGAAGAAGTACAACGTAGCAAAGATGAGCGGGAAGCAAGAGGATTGGGTAATGTTTAAAGAACAACAGAAGATAACTAAAAAGACAATACGGGGAGAAAAGATGAGGTACGAAGGTAAGCTAGCCAAGAATATAAAGCAGGATAGTAAAAGCTTCTTTAGGTATGTGAAGAGGAAAAAATTAGTTAAGACCAAAGTTGGACCCTTGAAGACCGAAAAAGGTGAATTTATTATGGGGAACAAGGAAATGGCAGATGAGTTGAACAGGTACTTTGGATCTGTCTTCACTAAGGAGGACACAAACAATCTTCCTGATATAGTAGTGGCCAGAGGAGCTGTGTTGACAGAGGAACTGAAGGAAATCCACATTAGACAGGAAATGGTGTTGGGTAGACTGATGGGACATGAAGGCTGATAAATCCCCAGGGCCTGATGGTCTGCATCCCAGGGTACTTAAGGAAGTGGTTCTAGAAATCATGGATGCATTGGTGATAATTTTCAAAGGTTCTATAGACTCAGGATAAGTTCCTGTGAATTGGAGGGTAGCTAATGTTATCCCACTTTTTAAAAAAGGCGGGAGAGAGAAAACGGGGAATTATAGACCAGTTAGCCTGACATCGGTGGTGGACAAGATGCTGGAGTCAATTATAAAAGATGAAATAGCCGCACATTTGTCTATTGTCTATTGTCTATTGTCTCTCATGTTTGGCACAATCATTGTGAGCCAGAGGGCCTGTTCCTGTACTGATCTATGTTCTATGTACAATAACTCACTTGTTATCTAAAAATCTATTGATCTACTGAGCCTCCACAACTCTCTGCAGCAGAGCATTCTAAATATTTACTGCCTACTGACAACATGTTCCTTGTCCTTATGTCTCCATTTGATATGGATTCACACCGGTCAAGGTCCAAACATTTCCTGCATTGCACACACAAATAAAATTGAAGCTACATCAGCAACTTCCATGCACTCAATACAGCATGAACAAGTAGAAACTATGGTACAAGCTGCCAGAGCAAGTAGTTGAGGCGGGTACGATTGCACAGTTTAAGAAACATTTAGACATGTTGGTCGGCGTGGGCACCTTTGGGCCGATGGGCCTGTTTCCACACTGTGTCACTACTCAAATGGAATGTTTCTACAGTACGTTGGCAACAAAATGTAGATAACACTTATTTCTTTATAGCTCCAGTTGATATAGATTCACACCGGTCAAGATCTGACCACTTCCTGCATTGCACACCAAAAATAAAAATTGAATCTAAAGGGCCTGTCCCACGAGCATGCGACTGCAAGTGGCAAGCGCGACCTAACGTGGTCGCATAAGTCGTACGGCCTCGCGGGGCCGGTCCCACTTCGATCGCCGGAGCCGTAAGGAGTTGTGCGGAGCTGGTCCCAACATCGCGCGGGGCTTCGGAAAACTGACAGTGTTCAAAAACTCCGTGCGGCAACGGCCTTCCGGCCCGCAGCCGCATTGAGGCCGTACGCACCGCCTCGACGCCGTACGCAACGTCTCCACGCCGTACGCACTGTCTTGATGCCGTACGTCACGCGCGAACTTCCCGCGGACTTCGCTCGAACTTCACGTCACTCACTCGACCTCCGTGCGGCCTCCGCTTCCAATTTGGTCGCACTTGCCGCATGCAGTCGCATGCTCGTGGGACAGGCCCTTAAATCAGCAACTTCCCTGTTTTCAATATGGAGTGAGCAAATAGAAAGTACACTACTACTCAAATAGATTTTGTTTACTTCATAAAATGCACCCTTGGGGTGGCACGGTGGCGCAGCAGTAAAGTTGCTGCCTCACAGCGCCAGGGACGTGGGCTCGATCCTCGGTGCTGTCTGTACGTTCTCCCTGTGACCACGTGGGTTTTTGCCGGGTCCTCCGGTTTCCTCCCACATTCCAAAGACTTACAGGTTTGTTGGTTCATTGGCTTCAGTAAAAAAATTGTACATCGTCCTTAGTGTGTGGGATAGTGTAAGGGGTGATCGCTGGTCGGCATAGAGTCGGTGGGCCAAAGGGTGTTTCCACACTATATCTATAAACTATGGCATGGTATGGCACCTTATTTGTCACATGTATAGTGAAATTCATTTTTGTTTTCCGTTCAGTACAAGTATCACTATACATAAGCACTCAGACACAATAGACAATAGGTGTAGGAGGCCATTCAGCCCTTCGAGCCAGCACCGCCATTCAATGTGATCATGACTGATCATCCACAATCAGTACCCCGTTCCTGCCTTCTCCCCATATCTCTTGACTGAGGGGGGCCTCTTTGAAACATACAGGATAGTGAAAGGCTTGGATAGAGCAGATGTGGAGGGGATGTTTCTACTACTGGGAGAGTCGAGGACTAGAGGTCATAAC
Source organism: Leucoraja erinaceus (assembly GCF_028641065.1). NCBI lineage: Eukaryota > Metazoa > Chordata > Chondrichthyes > Rajiformes > Rajidae > Leucoraja > Leucoraja erinaceus. Next base: position 6,354,843 of record NC_073379.1, read on the forward strand.
CTCTGAATTAAAGGACGTTTTTTTAGGAAGGAGATGAGGAGAAATGCCTTTAGTCAGAAGGTGGTGAAACTGCAGAATTCTTTGCCACAGAAGGCTGTGGAGGCTAAGTCAGTGGATATTTTTAAGGCAGAGATTACATTTTAGATACCTCAGAGATGCATCTTAGAAAATAATCTCAGATACAGTACAAGTGTATAGCAGTAATATCGAAGGGCCGAATGGCCTACTCCTGCTCCTATTGTCTATTGTCTATACACTATACAGAGTCGTCAGTTTGGGGCCATTTTCGAGTCCCAGTTGTTGTAAGTGCAGGGATCTTGATCTGGCCATTTAGGTCTGTTGTCCTGGCAACGTTGCAGGGTCGGCCTGGCCAAGCGTAGCTGTAGTGTCCTCCGCCGCTGTAGGCCGTGTCCGGTCCACGTGCTCGGCCACTGGGTCTAGCCAAGACCCAGCAAACTAAACTGGACTAAAATGCATCCAACACATTTTCACAGCAAAATACGGTGTTTCTGTCTGAAAAAAAAAGACCTGTTCAGATTTGCACAAAGAACATCGCTGCGTCTCAGCTCGAGATTTTTGCAGGGTTGATTTGTTTCAATTCAACTTGAATCTCGTGATACTAACCAAACGAACTGGATGGTTGACTTCTTGTGTTCAGTGATAAACCACGTGCGAGGGAATTCGTGGAAGGCAGGCATTTGAAATGGGAACAGGATGTCCAGAGTGTGCACACAGACACGAATACAAACTGCCCGATAAACAACGTTCTTGTTTAAAGATTTGTCAGTGTAATAGCAGGTCAACGGGACGGGAGTATATGAAACTATGAGAGGCACAGGTGAACAGAATCTTTTTCCCAGGCACGGTGGCGCAGTGGTAGAGTTTTGCTGCCTCACAGAGACAGAGACCCGGGTTCGATCCTGACCACGGGTTCTGTCTGTACGGGGTTTGTACGTTCTCCCTGCGACCTGCGCGGGTTTTCTCCGGGTGCTCCGGTTTCCTCCCACACTCGAAAGACGTGCAGGTTTGTAGGTTAATTGGCTTTGGTTGTGAATTGTCCCTGGTGTAGATAGAAAATAGGTGCAGGAGGAGGCCATTCGGCCCTTCGAGCCGCCATTCATTGCGGTCATGGCTGATCGTCCCCAATCAATAACCCGTGCCTGCCTTCTCCTGTGTAAGACAGTGTTAGAGTGTACGGGGTGATCGCAGGTCAGCGTGGACTCGGTGGGCTGAAGAGGCTGTTTCTGTGCTGTATCTCTAAACTAATCTAAAATAAATTGCCCAAGACCAGAGGGGATAGTGTTAAAGTGGAAGAGGCAAAATTGAAAGGTGATGTGTGGAGCAACATTTTTTTACCCCTGGGGTGGTGGGTGCCTGGAACGTGCTGCCAAGGGGGGGGGGGGGGGGGGGGGGGGGGGGGGAGGCAGATACATCAGTGGCATTTAAGAGCCTGTTGTATAAGCACATGGATATGCAGGGAATGGAGGAATATGGAGCGTACAGGCAGATGCAATTATGGTATCGTGTTCAGTACAGGGATTGTGGGCAGAAGGGCCTGTTCCTGTGCTGTATTGCTCTATATGCTATGTAATAATGCTGCTGTGTATTTTCCCCAGATCCTGGATATTCCTCGGATATGCTTTGTTAGTTACGTTTAGGCCTTTCCACCCACCGGGCCCGCACTCCAAAGACGTACAGGTTTGTAGGTTAATTGGCTTGGTAAATGTGAAAATTGTTCCTAGTGTGTGTAGGATAGTGTTAATGTGCGGGGATCACTGGTCAGCGCGGACCCGGTGAGCCGAGGGGCCTGTTTCCGCACTGTATCTCTAAACTAAACTAAACTAAACTCTGACTAAAGAAATGAATCTTCTTTCTGAGGCTGTGCCCTCTAGTCCTAGACTCGAGGACATCATCATCGGCGGTCACTCGAAACGAGTGTGACTGTCCTCTCCTCTCCACGGGGTCGTGTACTTTTCTGCAGATGTCTGTAGAGGCCGATCCGCGATCCACACACCTTGGTGCAACGTGGGCAGTGGAGGCTGGCGGTAGTTGGTAGTCGCTTTGCCTCTGCGACACGGCGTGGATCCGTTTCGCTAAGTGCAGCTCCTTCCTGCACGGATTTCCTCCAGGAGCGCCTGTCCAATGCAATGCGCTCCCAGCTGCTCGATGTGATGTGGAATTTCTTCAGACTGTTCTTGTATTTAAATATTTTTTATTATTTTTACCAAAAACAAACAAAAAAATAAAATAAAAACTGAAAAAGACAACAGGAAAAAAAAAAGGAAGGAAAAAAAAATAATTAAAAAAATAAAATAATAATAAAACAAAGCCGCCAGACATAACAGTATTGGTACAATCCACATGGTGCTACACAGTCATGCATTGCAAAAGCAGAAGTAAAGGTCACAGGGCTACATCACTGCAGATAATATGAAATTATGAAATTATTGGACTTTGAGATGGTTGATAAATGGTCCCCAAACATTTAAAAAGTTGTTTGGTACCTTGGAGTTGTAGAAGCGTATCCTTTCCTTCTGTATGATTATTATCATTTCATTGAGCCATTTTTCGAAGCAGGGGGGGTGTAGATGATTTCCAGTCTGTTAGGATCATTTCTGTGACAATAAAATTTGAATACAATACAAGAATACAAGATTTCCTTGGCTGCCACCATGTTCAGACTGTTCTTGATGGTGTTCTTGAAGCGTTTCTTTGGCCCGCCGGGGGCTCGAGGACATAGGGTTAAGATGAGAGGGTAAAGGCTGAATAGGAACCCGAAGATCAGCTTTTTCACATAGAGGGTGGAGGGTATATGGAACGAGCTGTCGGAGGAGGTAGTTGAGGCAGTTGCAATGACAATATTTAAAAGACACTCGGGCGGGTACATGGATAAGAAAGATTTGGAGGAAGATGCACAATGTATGGGTAAATGGGACTTAGATTAGAGGGCCGGTCTCGCCCTACTTAGAAAATATCCTGACTGATTATACCATGGCCCAGGACAGCAATTCACCACTGCTGGAACATCGTGAATGGTGGACCAAGCCCAGTCCATTCCAGGTGCAGTTCTGCCCACCACTCTCCTCCCTCTGGCTTCATCAATCCATCACTCTACAAGCCTAATGCATAGGAAGGAACTGCAGATGCTGGTTTACACTGAAAGTAGACACAAAATGCTGGAGTAACTCAGTGGGACAGGCAGCATCTCTGGAGAGAAGGAATGAGTTCTATCTCCAATTGTTTTGATGATCCTTGGTTTAGAGGGATATGGACCAAACGCAGGCAGGTGGGACTAGGGTAGATGGAACATGTTGGTCGGTGTGGGCAAGTTGGGCTGAAGGGCCTGTTTCCACGCTGTATCGCTCTATGACTCTATTCATTACACTCATTACACTGCAAATTTACAATACAATATAATGCAATACGGTTTTATTCGTCACATTGCACATAAAGTGCAAGTGAAATTAATTTGTCAGCAGCGGTACATTGATAAAGAACACACAAAAACACAATAAAAATTTAACACAAACATCCACCACAGCATTCATCACTGTGGTGGAAGACACAAAAATTGGCCAGTCCTCCTCCATTTCCCCCCGTGGTCGGGACCTCAACCCTTCGCAGCCACCGCTGCGGGCGTCCAGATGTGTAGATAAGGTAAAAAGTCCAGGTAAGTCCTGAATCGGTGCCTTCCAACCGGAGACCGTGGCTTCAGGATGGTGTAGGCGGTGTAGGCCGCAGGCCGGCGGTCCCCGCTGTGCCGCAGCCAGAAGCACCGCAGACCGCAGGGCCAGCGGTCGGAGCTCCCGTCCAGGGATCCCTGGCAAGGGACCCCGCTCCTGTTGGTAGAAATAGGCCATGGGCCGGTAGTTGGAGCTCTTCTTCCCCCGGGTCCCCCACGAGGGACCCCAGGCTTCAGACGCCGCGCCAGCTGGAGCACTGCAAACCGCGGCTTCAGGCTGTCGCAGGCCAGCGAAACGAAGCGCTCCCCTCCGGCGAGCCCCATGGAGGGCTCACCCGCTCCACGCCGAGACACCGCGCTCCGCCCGCCGCTGAAGCCCCGTTTGCAACTGTATTGAGATTTTGCCACAAATGGGTGAAATCATGGATGCCATTTCAGTTCCAGTGAGATTGAAGTAAAGGCAGAACAATTTTTAACTGTCTTTGAACTGGAAGATAGACACAAAATGCTGGAGTAACTCAGCGGGACAGGCAGCACCTCTGGAGAGAAGGAATGGGTGACGTTTCGGGTCGAGACCCTTCTTCACCCATTCCTTCTCTCCAGAGAAGGATGCCCGTCCCGCTGAGTTACTCCAGCATTTTGTGTCTATCTTTGATGTAAACCAACATGTGCAGTTCCTTCCTGCACGTTTGAACTGGAAGATAAGGGGTTCAATCTCATAAAGTCCAACTTTGGGAGAAATGCCAAAAAGTATTTCTTCTCACAGAGATTTACTAATTGCCTCAAACGTTTGCCGGGAAATAGGTCAAGCTGAGGACAGAAGAGTCATTGAAGGAAGACACAGATGTTATAATGAAAGGACTGTGGGGTCACTCATGTGAAAATATGAGATTAAGTGAGTTGAACAATTCTCCTTGTGATGGCCTTGTAATCTAATTGATGTTCACAATTTTTGTAACAGGGTGGTGAAGTTAATATTAATAATGCAATCAATCAGTGGTGATTCGGCTAAGATGCACCCTGAAGCAAAGCACTCACATTATACCTTATCATAGGATTCTACCTCCCTCTCCGGCACGGTGGCGCAGCGGTAGAGTTGCTGCCTTACAGCGGCAGAGACCCAGGTTCGATCCTTAACCACAGAGTTTGGAGAAGTACGGAGTTTGTACGTTCTCCCCGTGACCTGCGTGGGTTTTCTCCAGGTGCTCCGGTTTCCTCCCACACCCCAAAGACATACAGGTTTGTAGGTAAATTGGCTTCAGTAAAATTGTAAATTGTCCCTGGTGTGCACAGCTGCTCCTCGACCCGCGATGGGGTTGCGTTCCGATACACCCATCGTAAATCGTAAATACCAGTAACTCGAAAACGCATTTAATACAATTCGATCACGTGACCGGACGTGACGGGCGGCTCGCGGCCGTTGCCCGGCGTTTGCACCGTCGTAAAGTCGAGATATCGTAAGTCGAAGCATCGCAAATCGGGGAGCATCTGTATAGGATAGTGTTAGTTCACCCCACCACGGGTGAACATCAAAGAACATCAAAGAGGAGGATGTCTGAACTTTGGTGCCTTCCCTCACAGTGGGAAACTTTGATTCCGCTGTGTGGGGATGTTTAAGTTAAAGACTATCATGTTCTGTGCTTTTTTTTTATTGGTATGGCTGTATGGTGACCCCAAATTTCACTGTACCAATTGGTGCATGTGACAATAAATGTCTCTTGAATCTCTTGAATCTCTAGCGTGCGAGGGAGGGAGGGGGGGGGGGGAGATTGCAACCTTCACGTGGTCTGCCCCGTTTTGATTCACCTACTCTGGGCAAGAGACTCTGTGCATCTACCCGATCTATTCCTCTCATGATTTTATACATTTATATAAGATCACACTTCATCCTCCAGGGAGTAGAGTTTCTCAACCTCTAGATCAGGCCTTCGAGTACTGACAACACCCTCGTAAATTTATCCTGAGAAAAGGAGATGTAAGGGGGAAAGTTTTTTTTTCCAAGAGGGTGGTGGGTATCTGGAATATGCTGCCAGGAGTGGTGGTGGTGGTGGGGGCAGATACAATAGTAGCATTGAAGAGGTTTTCAGACAAGAGCATGTATATGCAAGGAATGGAGGCAGTTAGATCATGAGCCGGCAAAGGATAGTTGTTTACCCTAGCATTAGAGAGACACAGAGTCATCTAGCTTAGTTCACCTGCACCTCCTCCAACCTCATCTACTGCATCCGCTGTTCCAGGTGTCAACTTCTCCACATCGGTGAGACCAAGCGCAGGCTTGGCAATCGTTTCGCTGAACATCTCCGCTCAGTCCGCCTTAACTTTCCTGATCTCCGTACTTCAACCCCCCTCCCATTCCCAATCTGACCTTCCTGTCCTGGGCCTCCTCCATTGTCAGAGTGAGGCCCAGCACAAATTGGAAAAACAACACCTCATATTTCGCTTGGGTAGTTTACACCCCAACGGTATGAACATTGACTTCTCTAACTTCAGACAGTCCTTGCTTTCTCTTTCATTTCCCTTCCCCTTCCTAGTTCTCCCATTAGTCTCATATAGTCTCCGCCACATTCTATCTCTGTCCCGCCCACTCCCCGGACATCAGTCTGAAATAGGGTCTTGACCCGAAACGTCGCCCATTCCTTCTCTCCAGAGATGCTTAGTATTGTATTGTATTTAAATTTATTGTCATTGTCTCAATTAGAGACAACAAAATGAATTTCCCTTTACAGTCAGTATCATAAAAATAAATAAATAATAAATATTAAAACATATTAAAAAAATAAAATAGAAATTTAAAAAAAAAAGCACAAACACAGAAAGTCCACGACACAACATAACACAGTGGCACCAAGGTGAGGAAGGCACCATTGTCCAGCCAGCCTCCCCTCCGATCTTCCCAGATGTTCATCCGTGGTCGGGGCCTTCCGAGCACCCGCAGTCGCCGCCCCGGGTGGCCCGATGTTCAGGCCCTCACGCCGGGCTAGTGGAACGCCGACGCCGAACCCCGACGGTGAACATCCTCCTCCTCAGCGGCCCGGACCTCCCGATCAGCCGCCTCCCGCAGCCGGAGTCCGCAGCTCCCGAGTCTGCAGGTCGAGCCGGGCAGAGTCGCAGGACCCCGCGTTGTTGATCAGCGCCGCCCGCGTTGGGAGCTCCGCAAACCGCAGCTCCATGATGTCGGTGCAGCAGGTCCAGCACTCCGGGCTCCAGACAGCGACCCCCGGTAAGGCATTGCCAGCCCCGTGATGTAAGATAAGATAAGATAAGATACATTTATTGTCATTTGGACCCCTTGAGGTCGCTGCTGGAGCGTTTCTGCATCCCAGCATACAACACATAGACCAAGCGCCCAACATAATTTACATAAACATCCATGGGGTCGCTGTGATGGAAGACGCAACTCGAATAATTTCTCGTCTGCACCTCCCCCCCCCCCCCCGATTTCAGAGTCAAAGTCAAAGCCCCCGGCTGGCGAGATTCAATTGTCACCGGCCATTAAAGCCACGCCGGGTATGCGAGGTCGCACACCGGGTCTATGTTAAAGCCCCCGGCGAGCGCTCGCAGAAGTACCCGCTACCCCATTCCAAGCCCGCTCGGACAGGTGATGTAGGCCCCGCTCCACTAAACCCCGCAACTCGGGGCGGGGGAAGTCGCCGTTAAAAGCGGTCTCCCTCCAGGGATCTGTAACACTGTGGGTGGCTCGATTGTAATCATGTATGATAACAATCATGTAATCGATGTATGATTATGACAAACCACGGACAGGTTGCAATGAAAAGGCGGAGGTCGGATCGGCCCACGGTGATTTCCGGTCGGTCGAGGTCATAGCGCCGCTGAGAACAAGTAGGGACCAAGCGTGGGGGGCCGCATAGAACAAAGAAGGCCGCTGGGGGGGGGGGGGGTTGGGGCTTGTGGACGCAAAACAAAGAAACTCGCGTCCTCATCGTGCGAAGCGACTAGTTTCCTGCAGTTTACAAACTCCAGAAGATTCAGGCACCCCCGATTTCTTCTCAGCTGTTTTCAGGCAAGATCTATCAGTTTCCAGAGAGCACTCCTGAGGCGTACTATTTGCCCCATTAAGACCCTTGGACAGGTACTTGTAATCCTGCCCTAAATGAAATTCCCGTATATGTTGGAAAACATACTTGATTAATAAAGTATTATTGTATTGTGTGTGTAGGATGGTGTTAGTGTGCGGGGATCTTTGGTCAGCACGGACTCGGGGGGCCGAAGGGCCTGTTTCCGCACTATATCTCTAAACTAAACTAAAGTATAATTCATTACCCAGCTTTTTTTCATACATTGTAGTGGCTTTGCATTTCTTCAGCTTGGAATGAATTTCAATGATGTGGCATGAATCCGTATTAAAACATTTAAACCTGAGGGACTTCCGGAGCCTTTCAAAGCCTACTTTGGAGAGGATGAAAAATCACGTGCAGCCCATGTGCCAGAGGTTTTCACCAAGATAATCAGTTTAATCCCAACTCCAAAGGCCATTCAGTTTTAAGTCTATTCCGCCTTGGTAATCATAGTAAATTGCCCCTATGACCAGCCTCGGGCCTGTTGCAAAACGGGCCTGTATTCATAAAGCCTGTATTGTATTGTGTGTGTAGGACCGGGTGTAGTGTGCGGGGATCTTTGGTCACACACGGACTCGGGGGGCACTGGGCCTGTACACACCCGGCCTGTACATCTCTAAACTAAACTACAGTATAATTGTACTCACCAGCTTTTTTTCATACATTGGGCCTTTGCTCTTCACTGGGCCTGTACACACTGGGCAATGTGGCACACATCCGGCCTGTACACACTAAACCTGAGGGGACTCACCAGGCTTTGTACACACTGGGCCTGTATCAAAAATCATTTGCACACACTGGGCCAGAGGTACATAAGTTAATAAGTTGTCAATGTAACAATTAGGCCATTCACTCCATTAAGTCTATTCCCCCTGTTAATCACAGCACATCGACTATATGCACTGCACTTGTCAGCACTGGGCCTGTACTCATTGGGCCTGTACTCACTGGGCCTGTACTCACTGGAGTACTCTACTGGGCCTGTACTCACTGGGCCTGTACTCACTGGGCCTGTACACACTGGGCCTGTACACACTACACACCGGGCCTGTACTCACTCATTGGGCCTGTACTCATTGGGCCTGTACTCACTCACACTGGGCCTGTACTCACTGGGCCCGTACACACCGGGCCTGTACTCACTAGGCCTGTACACACCTAGCCTGTACTCACTAGGCCTGTACTCACTGGAGTACTCACTGGGCCTGTACTCACTGGGCCTGTACACACTGGGCCTGGGGCCTGTACACACTGGGCCTGTACACACTGGGCCTGTACACACTGGGCCTGTACACACTGGGCCTGTACACACTGGGCCTGTACTCACTGGGCCTGTACACACTGGGCCTGTACTCACTGGGCCTGTACTCGCTGGGCCTGCACTCACTGGGCCTGTACTCGCTGGGCCTGTACTCGCCGGGCCTGTACTCGCTGGGCCTGTACTCACTGGGCCTGTACTCGCTGGGCCTGTACTCGCTGGGCCTGTACTCACTGGGCCTGTACTCACTGGGCCACCGGGCCTGTACTCACCGGGCCTGTACTCGCCGGGCCTGTACTCGCTGGGCCTGTACTCACTGGGCCTGTACAAGCTGGAGCTTAGAAGAATGAGGTGGAATCTTACCGAATAGTGAAAGGCCTGGACAGAGTGGGTGTGGAGAGGATGTTTCCACAAGTGGAGGAGTCTAGGATCAGAGGTCATAGCATCAGAATAAAAGGACGTTCCTTTAGGAAGGAGATTAGGAGGAATATCTTTAGTCAGAGGGTGGTGAATCTGTGGAGTTTAGTTTAGTTTAGTTTAGCTTAGAGATACTGCACGGAAACAGGCCCTTCGGCCCACTGGGTCCACGCTGACGATCCCCGCACATTAACACTATCCTACACCCACTAGGGACAATTTTTACATTCACCAAGCCAATTAACCTACAAACCTGTACGTCTTTGGAGTGTGGGAGGAAACCGAAGATCGCGGAGAAAACCCACGCAGGTCACGGGGAGAACGTGCAAACTCCATACAGACAGCACCCGTAGTCGGGATCGAACCCGGGTTTCCGGCGTTGCATTCGTTGTAAGGCAGCAACTCTACCGCTGCGCCACCGTGACCGCCCACGTTAGCTGTGGATGCCGTTAATGGATATTTTAAAAGCAGAGATAGAGTCTTGATTAGTACAGGATTGCGGGGAGGAGGTGGAAGGATGGGGTTAGGAGGTGGATCAGCCATGATTGAATGGCAGAGTAGGCTTGATGCACCGAATGGCCTCATTCTGCTCCTTTCGCGTGACCTTACGACCCATCTTTCCCTCTACACCCCATTCTCCACCTGAAGGTTCTTCGAAGATGAGGGGACAAAATGTGGCTCCTACGTTCTCAGCGAGATAACTTTGAGAAAAATGTTTTGTAAGCCACACAATTATGCAACAATTGTTCCTAGGCCCTTTGTGCTAGCACAAAGCCAAAGCGCTGACAGCCACACAATGCATCAATTAATTTTTGTAATGGCTGAGTTATGGGCCTGGGAGCAAAATTAGGCCACGGTTATAAGCATATGCAAACTTCACCAGTCTTAGATCACCATTATAATGAAGCGTCTCTGCTGAATTTTGCAATTTCAGGCAAGGCTCCAACGACAATAATCACCTCACCCATAAAACAAAACATAGCTGTGTTTATATTGTGCCTCCCACAAGCAAATGTAATACATAGGTGCTTTATAGACAATGGCAACCACACTGGCACCAAGTAACATTGGAAAGGCAGCAACCAACTTGGGGCCAACCTGGTCTCATCTGCACCAATGAAGGATTGAGCAGATTATGTCTTATATTTAACTGGTGGTTGTTCATGTTCATAAGATGTAGCAGCAGAATTAGGCCATTCGGCCCATCAAGTCTACTCCACCATTCAACCATGGCTGATCTATCTTTCCCTCTCAACCCCATTCACCTGCCTTCTCCCCATAACCCCTCACACCCGTACTAATCAAGAATCTGTCAATCTCTGCCTTAAAAATATCCACTGACTTGGCCTCCACTGACGTCTGTGGCAATGAGTTCCACAGATTCACCACAGATTCATAGGCAGGACACCATGGGCAGGACACCATGGGATCGTTTAAGACCGGTCAAGATGACAGATGGGGTCCATTGACAAGCATGTCCACCAATTTCCATTCTCCAGTGCCTGCACGATGGTGCAGTGGTACAGTTCTTGCCTTACAGCGCCAGAGATCAGGGTTTGATCCTGACTACGGGTGCTGTCTGTACAGAGTTTGTACCTTCTCCCCGTGGCTTTTCTCCGGGATCTCCCACACTCCAAAAACGTACAGGCTTGCAGGCTGATTGGCTTCGTATAATCGAAAACTGTCCCTAGTGTGTGTCGGATGATGTTAATGTGCGGGGATCACCGGTCAGCGCCGACTCGGTGGGCCGAAGGGCCTGTTTCCACGCTGTATCTCTGAACTAAGTTCCTACCTCTTATGTCCCTCATTGGAGACCCTATCTACCTCATTGGACAACCTCGGACTATCTTTGATCAGACTTTACTGCACTTTATCTTGCACTATATGATATTCACGATATTCCCTTCATCATATATCTATACACTGTGGATGACTCAATTGTGATCATGTATTGTCTTCCCATTGACAGGTTAGGATGCAAGAAAAGCTTTTCACTATACCACTGACTGTTATATGCTGATAGAATGGAGCGGCTGGGCTTGTACACTCTGGAATTTAGAAGGATGAGAGGATATCTTATTGAAACATATAAGATTATTAAGCGTTTGCACAAGCTAGAGGCAGGAAACTTGTTCCCGATGTTGGGGGAGTCCAGAACCAGAGGCCACAGTTTAAGAATAAGGGGTAAGCCATTTAGAACGGAGATGAGGAGAAAGTTTTTCCACACAGAGAGTTGTGAGTCTGCGGAATTCTCTGCCTCAGAAGGTGGTGGAGGCCAATTCTCTGGATGCTTTCAAGAGAGAGTTGTGTAGAGCTCTTAAAGATAGCGGAGTCAGGGGATATGGGGAAAAGGCAGGAACGGGGTACTGAGTGTGGATGATCAGCCATGATCACAGTGAATGGCGGTGCTGGCTCGAAGGGCCGAATGTTCTACTCCTGCACCTATTGTCTATTGTTTATTATAGGCCAAAATGCCATTAGCTTTCTTCACTGCCTGCTGTACCTGCATGCTTACTTTCAGTGACTGCTGCGTTCCAAAGAATGGAGCTCTAGTCTGCACAACCTCTCCCCATGGCTCCCTATATCTGGTGCGTAGGACAGACAAACATTCTTGATTTGTATCCAAATACTCACAACCAATATTGCCGCTGGCAATGGCTTATTAAAGTGATTTATTCTTTAATAATCGTAAATCAGTCGCAATGTTTCATCACAGATTGCTGGAAGGTGGAGCAGTTAAATAAATCAGCCTAGAAGCCGTCATAACCACTGCATAACCTGTCCCCATCCAGCTATCATGCTGACAGTCGCTCAAGAATGTTGTACAATGCAAAATCATCTTCAAGGGGAATGGAAAATGCACAAACAAAATCCTGCAAAGCCACGTTTATCGCTTGAGAACTTTCTGCAATTTATCTGGTGGAATGATTCTCCTAGGTATAAACTGGTAGGGCATCAGAGAGTAAGGAGAAAATCATAGAAACATAGAAAGTATAGGTGCAGGAATAGGCCATTCGGCCCTTCGAGCCAGCACCGCCATTCAATATGATCATGGCTGATCATCCAAAATCAGTACCCCGTTCCTGCTTTATCCCCGTATCCTTGATTCTGTTAGTCCTAAGAGCTATATCCCTCTTGAAAACATCCAGTGACTTGGCCTCCACAGCCTTCTGTAGCAGAGAATTCCACAGATTCACAACTCTCTGGGTGAAATAGTTTTTCCTCATCACAGTCCTAAATGGCCTACCCCCTATTCTTAAACGGTGACCCCTGGTTCTGGACTCCCCCAACATGGAGGAGTCCTGCATCTAGCCTGTCCAACCCTTAAGAATTTTATCTGTTTCTATTAGGTCCCCTCTCATTCTTCCAAATTCCAGTGAGTACTAGACTAAGTGGGACCCATTGGTTCCCCACCATCACGTGGGAGAGCACGTCCCCCAACGCAATATTCCACCTCTCCACCAATTCCAATATTGGTGGCCAGTGGGGGGGGCGGGGCTTTTTGGAGTGCTAATATGGGTGTTGTGGGCTGAAGGGACTGGTTTCCAGAGGGCTAGTATGGACATTGTGGGCCGAATGGATTCTTGGGCTGGCGGCTCAGTCACTCAAGCCTGTTGTGCTGGCAGCTCACTCACTCATGGCTGGTGGACTGGCAGTTGACTCACGGCTATTCCTTGAAATTCCATTTCAAGCAGGGCGCAAGGCCACCAAATTCAAGTGCAGTTTCATGCCATTTCAAGCAGGGTGTAAGGCCACCAAATTCAAGTGAAGTTTCTTGCCATTTCAAGCAGGGTGCAAAGCCACTAAAGACAGCTAGTTGTGACCTCCCCCTCCTCCATCTTGCAGAGACTGAGCCACGCCCACACTTCTGGGTTTTATAGTCCCTCCCCCCCTTCCACCAGAAGATGGGAAAATCGATGGGAAAAATCCTCGGCACCCGATGAGCGGAGGGGGACTCTGAGTAAGATGGCCAAAAATCACAGTCGTACGTGATAACGATTTTCCTAAAATCAATATAAAGAACTATCAGGAAGTGGTCAAGAATAGACTTTTATTAGACTGGTAGGGCATCAGAGACCAACAAGCTGGACAAGCTGATCACTACATCCAAGTCCAAAAATAAAATCAGAAGCAGAGCTTCTCTGTCACCACGAAAATATTAGGAACAAATAGGCGTGGCGGTGGAGTGGCTGCTTTGCAGCGCCAGAGACCTGGGTTCGATCTTGACTGGCTGTGCAGAGTTTGTACGTTCTCCCCGTGACCACGTGGGTTTTCTCCAGTTTCTCCGGTTTCCTCCCACACTACAAAGACGCACAGTTTTGTTTGTAAATTGTGCCTAGTGTGTGAGATAGTGTTAGTGTACGGGGTGATCGCTGGTCAGCGTGGACTCGGTGGGCCGAAGGGTCTGTTTCTGCGCTGTATCTCTAAGCTAAATTCTACAAAACTAAACCCGGGTCTCTGGCGCCGTGAAGCAGCAGCTCTACCAGCTGCGCCACCGTGGCGCCTGGAAAAACTCTACCCCGTCTCATCCCTAGTTCCCTTTACTTACTTAGGCCCACTTCGGTCATGGCTGACCAGGGTTGGAGGACGCCTGTGCGTGACTTTGTTTAACGTGGGGAGACTGGTGCACAGACAGCCGCCCCACGGTCCTTGACAGATCTGGGTCAGGATCCAAGACGACCGGAGACCCTTTTCAGCTGCAGCCTTCATCCGCCTTCCCAGCCGTTGTGACGCTCCACTAAAGTCAGCCATCGTCCTCTGCCTGTTCCACCGTTGAGGTCTTGGTTGGATTGCTCTTTGTCAGAGTCCTCCCCCTCTACCTTACTGCCATGGGTGGCCCTACCAGGAGCACAGCACCAGATGGCATCGCTCTCAGGATCTCAGGTCCACACAAGCTTCTTTACCACGACAATCAATTCCCTAAACATCAAAGAGAAGCACAAAATGCTGGAGTAGTTCAGCGGGCCAGGCAGTATCTCAAGATCAGGTCCAGAGATGCTGTCTGTCCCGTTGAGTTACTCCAGCATTTTATGTCTATCTTCAGTGTAAAGGGCCTGTGCCACTTTCACGACCTAATTCACAACCTCTGCCGAGTTTGCCCTTGACTCATACTCGCAGCATGGTCGTCATGAGGTCGGAGGAGGTCATAGGTAGGTCATAGCAGGCCGTGATGCTAGTCATAGGTACTCGTGGCAGCAAGTGGGTTTTTTCTAGCCTGATGAAAAATGCCCACGAGTAAAAAAGGTGGTGAATTAGGTCGTGAAAGTGGGACGGGCCCTTTACGCCAGCATCTGCAGTTCCTTCCTACACATTTCCCAAACGTCACCCTACCCCCACCTCCCCCTCCAGCGCTTTCCACATGCGGTGTGGCTGCTCTGTCCCAATTCCAGGCATTATTTCCCAACACACTGGAAGAGTGTTCTTCTCTGTGGTAGGGCAAGGACCAAATACCTGGAATTATCGTGTTAACAAGCAAACCTAATGCGATCCACATGCATTTTCAGTGAGAAATAATAACTTGCAGATGGAAAATATTCCCAAAAATTCAAAATTGGAACCAAACAATTGTCTCGCTTGATCAAAGTCAATTAAATTCATATCAATTTTGGTTTTCTAATTCAATTTAGAGTTTCCCGCTGCCCAATATTAAATGCAGCAAAAACATATTTGCGTGACACCAATGATCAATACTTGCCCAGTCCAATGCTGTACTTAATCAATAAGCCATTAGCAGAATTGACACGTAAAGTATTTCTGCCACTAATAATATATCATCTCTATCGTTGATGGCAACTAAAAATCTGTTTCACATTATTTCATAAGACCTGGATCTTCACATATAATATGATATTTTACACAGTCAACAACTTCTACTTACAAATAGGTGGCGCAGCGGTAGAGTTGCTGCCTCACGGCGCCAGGGACCCAGGTTCAATCCTGACTACGGGTGCTGTCTGTACAGAGTTTCCTCCCACACTCCAAAGACATACATGTTTGTAGGTTAATTGGCTTCTGTAACTTGTAAATCGTCCCTAGTGTGTAGGATAGTGCTAGTGTACGGTGTGATCACTGACCGGCGCGGACTCGATGGGCCAAAGGGCCTGTTTCCCACGCTGTATCTCTAATCTCTCATATCATCATCAAGTTTTTTGCCAAGGGAATTTTTTACAACAGTCATACTAAAAGGCAATTTCATTTTTAAAACCATACAGTGACTACTCCAAAAGGCAATAGAATACACAAAATCCCCATTTTCAGGGACATGAACGATCTTGGCACACCACGGGTGGTACTCCTCCCGCACATTCAGCTCCCCCTCTCGGGTGTGATGGAAGGTTTGAGCGAAAAAAAGTTCAAATCTCGATTCCTCCACGTTCCCTTTGCTCAAAGTCAGTCCCGCAAGGTCATGGGGGCCTCGAGAGATTCCGGAAAACCGCATCTTGAAGGTAACGATCTTGGAAGACATGTCGCCGGGGGTCAGGGAACACTAACACAAACTCCGTATATTGGGGCGATCAAGCTCCCGCATCGAGGGGGATCTCAGCTCCCCCGCGCCGGGTGATCGGACCCCGGGTCGGGGCTGGTCGAAATCTTCTGTGTGCTTTGGAGCGAGCTCCTCGTTGGCGAAATCCGCAGGCCGCGGTTGGAGCGTCAATCCCAGGCAAGGGATCGCAGGCTCCGAATGGTTCCGAAAAGCCTCCCACCCAGGGACCCCGAGCTCCCAATGTCCCCGACCTGCAGTGAGGCTCGAAAAGTCGGGTTGCAGCCGCGCGCCACCACAGTCCACGCTTCGAAGCTGGCCAGCCCCACCGTCCGCAGCTCCGCGAGTGGAACCACGATGTTGGAGGCCGCTAGGCTGCAGAGACCAACAGGGAAAAGGTCCGGTCCCCCGTACAGGAAAGAAATAAAAGTTCCCCCGATACACAGCTCAATGACTAGACAAAAATTTTAAAAAGAGTGGTCTGCAGAGGAGCTGCCACGAGGCTATCTTGACTACCATCTTGACATTAAAAAAAGACCCTAGGCCACCATCTGGTTAAACTAACTCGGACTATCAAGGATTGAGTGGTCCTGATAATTACTGGACATTATTATTATTATTATTATTATTATTATTATTATTATTATTTTTAGTATTATTGCACCAATTACACCAACGTTATTCCCTTTATCCCACTGGGCAGCTTGATTGTAATCGTGTATTGTCTTTCCGCTGACTAGATAACAAGCAAACCTCAGAACACAAAATATCTTCCAATTGAACTTAAACCCCTGTCCCACTGTACGAGGTAATTCACGAGTTCTCCCGAGTTTCCCCTGATTCGAACTCGGAGAATTACGGTAATAGCCGCTCGTAGGTACTCGGGGCTCTCGTGGACACTCTCCGCATTGTTGAAAAAAACTTCACGAGCTTACCGCGTTTCCCGAGTACCTGCCGTTAGCGATACAAGCCGTTAAGAGGCGTTCCGAGCTCTGACGTACCCGCTACGTACATTCTACGTACTTACCACGCGTTTGATTTTTTTTAAAACTCGGCAGAGCTCTTGAATGACCTCGTACAGTGGGACAGGCCTACGTGGCTGCATGGTGATTATTTTCTTTTAGTGCTGTGAAGTTAATTGATTCTAATTTCAATATTTTCAATGCTTCTTGAGCTACACGGTGAACTTAGAGAGAATGATTACAAAGGCAATGCGTGTGTGTGCTGGAAGTTTGGTTATCGAGATTTAGGTTTAGGATTATTACTGTCATACGTACAGAGGTGCAGTGAAAGCTTTTGTTTGTGTTGATGCCATTTTGGGTTGGAAGCCTTCTTCAGACTGAAAGTAAGGGGTGTTGGGGGAGAACTGGAGTTAGAGCTATTGCCTTAAGGGCCTGTCCCACGGCGATTTCATTAACTGACGTATCAGGGTCGCTGAAAGATTTTGAACATTTCAAAATCCAGCGGCAACAAAAAAAATTGTTACGACGCTTGAGGAAACACCGCGCATCAACGTGTCGTCGCGCCGCGACTTTGTCGGTGACCTGATATGCCAGTCAATGATGCTGGCAGTCGCCGAAAAAAAATCGCCAAATGGGACAGGCCCTTTACAGAACTGGAGACCTGGGTTCAATCCTGACTACAGGTGCCCTCTGCATGGAGTTTGTACGTTCTCCCCATGACCTGCGTGGATTTTCTCGGGGTGCTCCGGTTTTCTCCCACACGCCAAAGACATGCATGCTTGTTGGCTTAAATTGGCTTGGTAAAATTGTAAATTGTCACTAGTGTGTGCAGGATAGTGTTAGTGTGCGGGGATCGCTGGTCAACGCGGACTCGGTGGGCCGAAGGGCCGGTTTCCACACTGTATCTCTAAACTAAACTAAACTAAACTAAACTCTCCCCCTCCTCACCTGTACCAACAATTACTTGCCAGACTTTGTCCTGCCCCTCCTCTCCAATCAGTCTGTAGACGGGTCCCGACCCGAAACTTCACCTATCCATAGATAGACACAAAATGCTGGAGTAACTCAGCGAGACAGGCAGCATCTCTGGAGATAGAATAGAATAGAAGAATAAATAGAATGCCTTTTATTGTCATTCAAACAGCTTGGACTGAACAAAATTGCATTTTCTACAGTCTTATCAATTACAAGACACACACTTAACACAATTTACACAAACATCCATCACAGTGAGTCTCCAACATCTCACTGTGATGGAAGGCACAAAATGCGGTCCAGAGTCCACCTGCACGTTGTGGCGACTGCGGCTCCCGATGTTAAAGGATGGTAAGCACTCGAGTCTGCGATTCCAGCGGGATAGCCAATGCGGGAGCTCCGAAAAATGGTCTCTGTGTGAAAATGCCATCTTTTCCAGCTGGCTTACCCCTTATTCTTAAACTTTGTCATTCGGGAACATGTTTCAGCTCTGCGATCTGAACTAAAAAATTGCATCCCCTTTTCTAAACTCCAGTCAGCCCAGCTGCTATCAATTACAAATTGTTGCAAAAAACAAGTTTTAACACACACTCTGAACACAGTGTTTACACAAACCATTCCCGTCTCACTCACTGATGAAGTCTCCAACTACCTCACTGTGATGGAGCTCAGGCAGGAGAAAAGTCTTATCTCTCCTCAGGAGACAGCGTTGTTCTTCATCCACGGTCTCAGCAGTCCAACTGGTACGTTGAAATGTGCGAACCATATAGCCATACGAATAAAAAGAGAAGGACAGAACACGATAGTCTTCAACATAGACATCCGCACACAGCGGAATCAAAGTTTCCCTCTGTGGGGGAAGGCACCAAAGTTCAGTCATCCTCCTCTGTTGTCCTCTGTTGTTCACCCGTGGTCGGGGGGGCTCCCAAACCCCGCGCTGTCGCCGCTACGGGTGGCCCGATTGGTCAGGCCCTCTCGCCGGGATGATGGAACTCCGACGTCGGAACGGGAGGACCACCTCAACGGCTTGCACATCCGAATCGGCCACTTCTTACCAGAGTCTGCAGAGTCTGCAGCTCCCGAAGTCCACAGGCCGCGCTGGGCGGAGATTCGCGCTGGCGGCCCATGGCAAAAGGCCCCAGGACTCCGCCATGTTGAAGTCAGTGCCGCCCTCTGCTGGAAGCTCTACAAACCACAGCTGCGCGATGTTGAAGCAGCAGGCCCAAAACTCCGGAGCTTCAAACGGCGATCCCAGGTGAGGCATCGCCCGCTCCGCGGTGAATCCAGTGTTGCGCCGCCGCAGGAAAGGCCGCACCAATCCAGTTGGTAGGCCGCGAGGAGGAGGGAGGGGGGGAGGGAGGGGGCGAGGACGCGACTCGGAGAATAGTTGCATCCTCGCCAGGGTGTGACTGGGAAACGGTTTCCCCCTTACTCCTCCTTATTCCTCCTGGGATAAATAAAGTTCTATCATATCATATAGGAGACCCCCCCCCCAAAGTTCATAAGTTCTAAGAGCGGAATTGGGCCATTCAACCCATCAAGTCTACACCGCCATTCAATCATGGCTGATCAAACCTTCCCTCTCAACCCCATTCTCCTGCCTTCTCCCCATAACCCCTGACACCCGGACTAATCAAGAATCAGCCAATCTCTGTATTAAAAACATCCATTGACGTGACCTCCATACCCGTCTGTGGCAAAGAATTCCACAGATTCACCACCCTCTGAATAAAGAAGCTCCTCCTCGTTTACATTCTAAAGGTACATCCTTTTATTCTGAGGCTGTGGTTCTAGACTCTCCCATTAATGGAAACATCCTCTCCACATCCACTATATCCAGGTCTTTCACTGTTTGAGATTCGGCTTGAGAGTGGAAGATAGATAGCCATAATTGTATGACGGGGCAGACTCGATGAGCCGAACAGACAAATTCTCCTCCTATGTCTTATGGTTTGACGGTCTTGACAAAATTAGGTGGCCTCAGTCAGGGTTCACTTGGCTGGGACCAGCGCAGTATTGACAGTATCCTCACATCATAAGAATACAATTTCTGGCAACAAGGAAAGTCCAGTGAGATCAACCACACAGATAATTTTGACAGCATCTACCACCTAACCATTTGCCAAATTCCTCAATTTATTTCCTTTCCATGAAACTGATTGTTTCCAATTGATTCAAAGAGCCAATCTCGTTAACTCATTCAATGTCTTTCTCTGAAAACACTATTATAGTTTGTTAATCTCAGAGTAAATGTTTTTATCCTGAGTTCCCCTCTTGTCCTGAACTTTCCTACTTTAACAAACTCCCTTGATTTATATATTTAGTAGAGTTTACAGCGCAGAAACAAGTTTCTCAAACAACGGAGGTTCACAAATTATGAGATCATAAGTGATAGGAGCAGAATTAGGCCATTTGGCCCATCAAGTCTACTCCACCATTCAATCATGGCTGATCTATCTATCTCTCCTATCACCATTCTCATGCCTTCTCCCCATAACCCCTGGCAACCACCCTAATCATGAATTTATCAATTTCCTCCTTGAAAATATCCATTGACTTTTCAGATTGAGGCAAGACCTGGAAGAAGTATATAAAATTGTGAGAGGCATAGATAGGGGAAACTGTAAGTACCTTTTCCCCAATGCCCAACACTGGAGGGCAAAGCTGCAAGGTGAGAGGTGGAAAGTTTAATTGAGATGTGCGGGGGCTGTTTTTTTAACACAGAGAATGGAGGGGTCAATAGACAATAGACAATAGGTGCAGGAGTAAGCCATTTGACCCTTCGAGCCAGCACTGTGATCATGGCTGATCATCCCCAATCAGTACCCCGTTCCTGCCTTTACCCCATATTCCCTGACTCCGCAATCTTTAAGAGACCTATCTAGATCTCACTTGAAAGTATCCACAGAACCGGCCTCCACCGCCCCCCGAGGCAGAGAATTCCGCAGACTCACAACCCTCTGTGTGAAAAAGGATTTCCTCATCTCCGTTCTAAATGGCTTACCCCTTATTCTTAAACTGTGGCCCCTGGTTCTGGACTCCCCCAACATCGGGAACATGTTTCCTGCCTCTGGCGTGTCCAAACCCTTAATAATCATATGATTCAATAAGATGCCCTCTCATCCTTCTAAACTCCATAGTATACAAGCCCAGCCGCTCCATTCCCTCAGTATATGACAGTCCCACCATCCCGGGATCGCATTGCCAGAGGTTGGTGATGGAGGCAGATACGATAGTGATGTTTAAGAGGCTTTTGAATAGGCACATTTCAGTCATATCACAACACTGGAACAGTTTCAGGGTTAAGAACCAGCGGACATAGGGATATGGATGCAAAGGAACTGCAGATTCTGGTTTTCAAAACTAGACACAAAGTTCTGGAATAACTCAGGTAGCATCTCTGGAGAACTTGGATAGGTGACATTTTGGGTTAGGACTCTTCTTCAGATAACTTACCTTTAAGACGAGAGGGGAAAGATTTCCCTTGAAAGTGGAGTCACAGGTGGATTGCGTGGTCAAGAGGATTGAGTATAGACGCTGGGAGGTCATGTTGCAGTTGCATAAGACGTCGGTAAGGCCACATTTAGACTATTGTGTTCATCTCTGGGCACCATGTTACAGGAAATGTTGTCAAGCTGGAACGGGTGCAGAGAAGATTTATGAGGATGGTGCCAGGACCTGAGGGATTGAGTTATAGGCAGAGGTTGAGCAGGCTTGGACATTAGAAGGAGGGGAGATCTAATGTGTCTGTCTAAAATGATGAGAGGAATAGATTGGGTAAATGCACAGAGTCTCTTGCCCAGAGTAGGGAAATCGAGAACCAGAGGGCATAGGTTTAAGGTGAGAGGGGAAAGATTTAATAGAAACCTGAGAGGTAACCGTTGGGTCCCAGCATCACATGGGAGGGCTGGTCTCCCAATGCAATATTCCACCTCTCCACCAATTCACATATTGGTGGCCAGTGGGAGGGGGAGGGGGGCTTTCTGGAGCGCTAGTATGGGTGTTGTGGGCTGAAGGGGCTGGTTTCCAGAGGGCTAGTATGGACATTGTGGGCCGAATGGATTCTTGGGCTGGCAGCTAAGACACACAAGCCTGTTGTGCTGGCAGCTCACTCACGGCTGGTGGGGTCGCAGTTGACTCACGGCTATTCCTTGAAATTCTTTTTCAAGCAGGGAGCAAGGGCACCAAATCCAAGTGCAATATTATACCATTTCAAGCAGGGTGCAAGGCCACTAAAAAACAGTGACCTCTCCCTCCCCCATCTTGCAGAGACTGAGCCACACCCACACTTCCTGGTTTTATAGTCCCTCCTCCCCTCCCACCAGAAGGGGCATGGCCTTCATGGCATGATTGACAGGAGAGTGAATCTCAACATTTTTTAAACACTAATAACTCTTTTATGTTTCATTGATGAGAAATATCCTCGGCACCTGATGAGCGGAAGGGGACTGAGTATGGTGGCCAAAAATTACAGCCGTACGTAGTAGCGTTTTTACTAAAATCAACATAAGGCACAAACAGGAAGTGGTCAAGATTAGACTTTTAATTATATAGAAGGCAAGGCAGCTCTAATTAGGCAAGGCAGATTGCTTTAGCACTTTCAAAACCAAAGGCAACACAGCTCACTTTAGTACTTTCAAAACCAAAGGCAGTACAACTTGCTTCAGCAGTTTCAAAACCAAAGGCAACACAGCTTTAGCACTTTCAAACCAAAACACACTTTTGCATTTTGAATCAACATTTTCAAACCATATTAAGGGCACTGACAGGTCAGTAAAACCACTCACAGTTTTGTAGACATGTGTTCAGTGTTATTCACAACTCAGACGGAGAATTGCGACCTCTCGCTCCCCCATCTTGCAGAGAACTGAGGCACCTCCACACTTCCGGGTTTTATAGTCCCTCGGGAAGGGGTGCGGCCTTGAGGAGAGAGAATCTCAACATTATTTAAATACTAATAGCTCTATTATTTTTAATCTATGGGAAAAATGCTCTTGTCCTGCACAGCGGTGGGGGACTCTGAGTAAGATGGCCAAAAATCACAGCCGTAAGTGGCAGCGTTTTTTTCTAAAATCAATATACAGAACAACAGGAAGTAGTCAAGATCAGACTTTTAGTACAGGTGCACAACCTTTTATCCGGTGTTCCAGAAACCGAAAAGCTCCGAAAACCGGCCATTTTTTCCAGATGTCGTCTGCGCACCAAAGCTCGCGTTTGGCGCCAAACCTGACCCAAAACGACCCACGGTCAACCCAGGTCTGTACTACTGTAGCGGCTGCCTCCTCCCTGGAGACCGGGAGACGCTTAAACATCTGTAAATCATTGCTTAAATGTTAGTCAGTTAGTTCGGAGGGCTTTTATGTGAAGGGGGGTGAAGGGGTAAACGTTAATTCTTAGTCCCCTACCTGGTCGGAGAGGCGGGGAGCGGTCAATGCCTTACCGGGTCGCTGTGCAGTAAGCTCCGCAGCGCTGTGGCCGGTTGTAGCTCCGACCCCGGCAACTCTACCCCTGGCTGCGAGGCGCTCCAAATCCAGCGCGGCCCGCGGCCGGATGCCCCAGCTCCGCACCAGCGGGGTGCGGGCAATGCCTTACCGGGTCGCCGTGCGGCAAGCTCCGGAGCGCTGTGGCCGCCGATGACAACATCGCGGAGCGTCGCTGGATTTGGAGCCGCGCAGCCAGGGGTAGAGTTGCCGGTGTCGGAGCTCCAACCGGGCGCCGCCCGCGGCCGGACGGAGCCCCCAGCTCCGCGGCTCCAAATCCAGCGACGCTCCGCGAATGTTGGAAGAAGGCGGCCACAGCGCTCCGGAGCTTGCCGCACGGCGACCCGGCAAGGCATTGCCCGCACCCCGCTGGGGCGTCCGGCCGCGGGCCGCGCTGGATTTGGAGCGCCTCGCAGCCAGGGGTAGAGTTGCCGGGGTCGGAGCTACAACCGGCGCCGCCCGCGGCCGGACGGAGCCCCCAGCTCCGCGAGGTTGGGAGTCGCCAACCAGGTAGGTAGGGGACTAAGAATTAAAGTTTCCCCCTTCACCCTACACCACCACATAAAATCCCTCCAAACTAACTGACTAACATTTATGCAATGATTCTCCCGGTCTCTGGGGAGGAGGCAGCTGCTCCAGACTTTTCAAGCCGCCCGCGCTACCTACCTAATCTACGCTAAAAATCTTCCATTCTGAAATCCGAAAATGTCCGAAATCCGACAAGTGTCTGGTCCCAAGGCTTTCGGATAAAAGGTTGTGCACCTGTAATATAGATTTAGACAGGTAAAACAGATTTAGAGGGATATGGGCCAAATGTGGGTATGTGGGACTAGTGTAGATGGGACATGTTGGTCAGTGTGGGAAGGTTGGGCTGAAGGGCCTGTTTCCATGCTGTATCACTATTTAATCAGAAGCTAAGTGACAACATTTTCTCTCAGAGGGTGGTGGGTGTATGGAATGGGCTGCCAGAGGAGGTACAGGGTAGTTGAAACCAGCGTTTAAAAGACATTTGGACAGGTATGAAAATCGGAAAACATTAGGAACCATATAGACCAAATGTGGACAATTTGGGCTAGCTTCAATGGGGCTCTTTGGTTGGCATGGACTAATTGGGCCGAAGGGCTTGTTTCCGTGTTGTGTGTCCATGACTCTTTAAGAACAGCGGCACATCACGAGCGATTACAGAATTATTATTCATGTTTTAAAATTAAATAATTAATTGTTAAAATTATTAATGAGGCAGAAATGAGTTCAAGAAACTCCCCATCTGGAGATGAAGCAGAATGTGTACACCACATGAAGCCACTGCATTGAAAACGTCCCAATGTTCATGATTAAACTCATATCATCTGAAGGTCAGCATCAATCATCACTTTTCTCTTTCACTCGAGAATCACTGGTTTCACATTTCTCTTTATAGCGAGCCAGCGCTGGTCGGCAATGCCAAGTCTTCTCTTCCAGTTCATTGTCTCTGAAAGATCAAACATTGGGCTGGCTGAATTCTTAGAATCAGTTCAGTGCACAAATGAACACTTTCAGCTGTCCTGCTGTAAGTGACTGCGGGGTCTAACAAGTTAAGTCTATTTATAATCAGTTAATGGATGCTTCAGTTAGTGAAGCGATCTCTTGTCAGACTGCTGTGGCAGACTAAATGTCTCCTCGAGCTGTCTTAGGGCCAAGTATTTCCAACACATAATCAAAACAAAAAGGATATTATTCATAATTACTTCTCAGGGGTTACTTTGAATCTTATATCTTCTGAAGCCATCTCTCACTGTCCAAGAATAGAAAGTTTAGTTTAGTTTAGTTTAGAGATTACAGCGTGGAAGCAGGCCCTTCGGCCCAGCCTGCCTGCACCGACCAGCGATCCACGCACATTAACACACACTAGGGACAATTCACATTTATACCAAGGCAATTAACCTGCAAACTTCTATGCCCTTGGAGTGTGGGAGGAAACAGATGATCTCGGAGAAAACCCACGCAGGTCACGGGGAGAATGTGCAAACTCTTTACAGACAGCACTCGTAGTCAGGATCGAACCCGGGTCTCTGGCGCTGTAAAGTATAAAAAATTATAGCTGTCATCATCTTCTTCTTTTCGTGTCCTTCTTGTTACAAATGTTGACCTCGCTGTCATCGTCCGTCCTGAAAAGGGCGCAGGCTTCCGACGACAATCAGTGGAAGCCATCACTGGTCGCAGTAGATGATGGTGGCAGCAGAATTAGCTCAGGATACTTCCAGTTACTAGCTCCTCAACGTGGATGCTTCTGTTCTGGGGCCACAGGTGTCTAAGCAATAGTAGGGCAGCACGGTGATGCAGTGCTGGAGTCGCTGCCTTACAGGGCCAGAAACCCGGGTTCGATCCTGACTATGGGTGCTGGCTATGGGTGCTTTAATGGCCGCGGGACCTGCTAGCGCCCGCCGGGGGTTCCAACATCAAGACCCGGAGCGCGGCCTTGCATCGCCCAGCGCGGCCTTACTGGACGCGGGACTTATTTACCATTGACCGCAGCGGGCTTTGACTTTGGGAGGAGAATGAGGAGTGCAGGGGAGAGATAAGACTTTGCTTTCCTTCACAGTGAGGAGGAGATTCATTGCGATGGATGTTTGTGTAAATTGTGTTGTGTCTTGGTTCTTTTCTTGTTGTATGACTGCAGAAACCAAATTTCGTTTGAACCTCAATGAGTATTGTATTGTATTGTATTGTATTGTATTGTCTGTATGGAGTTTGCATGTTCTCCCAGTGACCGCGTGTTTTCTCCGGGTGCTCCGGTTTCTTCCCGCATTACGCAGGTTTGCAGGATAATTGGCTTGGTGTAATTGTAAATTGTCCCTAGTGTGAAGCATACGGGGTGATCACAGGGCAGTGTGGGTTCGATGGGCCCGAGGGCCCGTTTCCACGCAGTATCTCTAAAGTCTAAAGTCGAAAGTAAATAGTCATGTAAATACATTTGCCCGCTCTGACCTCCTGAGATCAGCAAATGTAAAGAACTGAGCCGGGACAATTATCGAAACATTTCTTCCTTTCTTAAATGTTCTTTGATCTGTAAGAGGGCTGGTGAGCTGGATTCTCAGTGGATTGTCACCTTGTCGTGGTGGAGAAGCTTGTGTGGTCCTGAGATCCTGAGAGCGATGCCGTCTGGAGCTATGCTCCTGGTAGGGCCACCCATGGCAGTAAGGTCGAGGGGGAGGTCTCTGACAAAGAGCAATCCAACCAAGACCTCAACGGTGGAACAGGCAGGGGACGATGACTGACCTTAGTGGAGCATCACAACGGCTGGGAAGGCGGATGAAGGCTGCAGCAGAAAAGGGTCTCCGGTCGTCTTGGACTCCATGTCACTGGATCCTGACCCAGATCTGTCAAGGAACGTGTGGTGGCTGTCTGTGCACCAGTCTCCCCACGCTAAACAAAGTCACGCACAGGCATCCACCATATAGGGAATAGCACCCTGGAGACACCCATGGTCAACCATGACCGAAGGGAGCCTAAGAAGAAGAGTTGGATTCAGGGGCAGGCAGCAAGGGTCAGGATTGCTGTGTGAGGAGCGCAGGAGGATGAGGGGTGATCTTATAGAGATGTATACAATCATAAGAGGAATAGATCGGGTAGATGCACAGAGTCTCCTGGGGACCAGAGGACTAGAGGACATAGGTTCAAGGTGAAGGGGAAAAGATTTCCAGGTGTATGGAACCAGCTGGCGGAGGAGGTAGTTGAGGCAGGGACTATCGCAAAGTTTAAGAAACTGTTCAACAGGTACATGGATAGGACAGGTTTGGAGGGATATATTCGGGCTGAAGACAGATAAATCTCCAGGGCCTGATGGTCTGCATCCCAGAGTACTCAAGTAGGTGGCTCTAGAAATCGAGGATGCGTTGGTGATCATTGTCCAATGTTCTCTCGACTCTGGTTCAGTTCCTGTGGACTGGAGGATAGCCAATGTAACCCTACTTTTTAAGAAAGGAGGGAGAGAGAAAACAGGCAATTATAGACCAGTTAGCCTTACATCGGTAATGGGGAAGATGCTGGAGTCGATTGTTAAAGATGTTATAGCGACGCATTTGGAAAGTAGTGACAGGATCGGTCAAAGTCAGCATGGATTTATGAAGGGGAAATCATGCTTGACTAATCTTCTGGAATTTTTTGAGGATGTCACCAGAGGTGTAAGTATCTGCACTTCCAAAAATCCTTTGACAAGGCCTCACACAAGAGATTATTGTGCAAAGTTGGAGCACATGGTATTGGGGGTAGCGTATTGACATGGCAGACATGAAGCAAAGAGTAGGTATTAACGGGTCATTTTCAGAATGGCAGGCAGGGGGGTGCCACAAGGCTCAGTGCTGGGACACCAGCTATTTACACAATATATTAATGATTTAGACAAGGGAATTATATGTGGCATCTCCAAGTTTGCAGATGCCACAAAGCTGGGTGGCAGTGCGAGCTGCGATGAGGATGCTATGAGGTTGCAGAGTGACTTGGATAAGTTGGGTGACTGGGCAGATGCATGGCAGATGTAGTATAATGTGGATAAACGTGAGGTTAACACGAAGACAGGTTATTATCTGAATGGTGTCAGATTAGGAGAAGGGGAGGTGCAATGAGACTTGGGTGTGCTTGTACACCAGTCACTGAAAGTAAGCAGGCAGGTACAGCAGGCAGTGAAGAAAGCTAATGGCATGTTGACCTTAATTGCGAGAGAATTTGAGTTTAGGAGCAAGGAGGTCATACTACAGTTGTACAGGGCCCTGGTGAGACCACATTTGGAGTATTCTGTGCAGCTTTGGTCTCCTAATTTGAGGAAGGACATTATTGCTATTGAGGGAATGCAGCGTAGGTTCACCAGGTTAATTCCTGGGATGTGGGTCTGACATATGATGAAAGAATGGGTCGACTGGGCTTGTATTCATTGGAATTCAGAAGGATGAGAGGGCATCTAATAGAAACATATAAAATTCTTAAAGGATTAAACAATAGACAATAGGTGCAGGAGTAGGCCATTCGGCCCTTCGAGCCAGCACCGCCATTCAATGTGATCATGGTTGATCATCCCCAATCAGTACCCCGTTCCTGCCTTCTCCTCATATCCCCTGACTACGCTATTTTTAAGAGCCCTATCTAGCTCTCTCTTGAATGCATCCAGAGAACCTGCCTCCACCGCCCTCTGGGGCAGAGAATTCCACAGACTCACCATTCTCTGTGAGAAAAAGTGTTTCCTTGTCTCCATTCTAAATGGCTTACTCCTTATCCTTAAACTGTGGCCCCTGGTTCTGGACTCCCCCAACATCGGGAACATGTTTCCTGCCTCTAGCGTGTCCAAACCCTTATCAATCTTATGTTTCAATGAGATCCTTCTAAACTCCAGAGTGTACAAGCCCAGCTGCTCCATTCTCTCAGCATATGACAATCCTGCCATCCCAGGAATTAACCTTGTAAACCTACGCTACACTCCCTCAATAGCAAGAATGTCCTTCCTCAAATGTGGAGACCAAAACTGCACACAATATTCCAGGTGTGGTCTCACTGGGGCTCTGTACAACTGCAGAAGGACCGCTTTGCTCCTATATTCGATTCCTCGTGTTATAAAGGCCAACATGCCATTTGCTTTCTTCACTGCCTGCTGTACCTGCATGCTTACTTTCATAGATTGATGTACAAGGACCCCCAGATCCCGTTGTACTTCCCCTTTTCCCAACTTGACACCATTTAGATAGTAATCTGCCTTTCTGTTTTTGCTACCAAAGTGGATGACCTCACATTTATCCGCATTAAACTTCATCTGCCATGCATCTGCCCACTCCCTCAACCCGTCCAAGTCACCCTGCATTCTCATAGCATCCCCCTCACTGGTTCACACTGCCACCCAGCTTTGTGTCATCTGCAAATTTGCTAATGTTACTTTGAATCCCTTCATCCTAGACACAGACTAGATGCAGGAAAAATGTTCCTGATGTTGGGGGAGTCCAGAACCAGGGGTCACAGTTTAAGAATAAGGGGTAGGACATTTAGAACTTATGAGGAAAAACATTTTCACCCAGAGAGTTGTGAATCTGTGGAATTCTCTGCCACAGAAGACAGTGGAGGCCAATTCACTGGATGTTTTCAAGAGAGAGTTAGATTTAGCTCTTGAGGGCTAAAGGAATCAAGGGATATGGGGGAAAAGATTGAACGAGGTACTGATTTTAGATGATCAGCCATGATCATATTGAATAGCGGTGCTGGCTTGGAGGGCCGAATGGCCTACTCCTGCACCTATTTTCCATGTTTTTTCAATGTTTTCTAAGGGTTGAGAAGCTTGTGAGAAAAATATCGGCATCGCGTGTGGTGGGGCTAGGTTGATTGTTGTCACGTATACTGAGGTAGAATGAAAAGCTTTGTTTGTCATGCCTTCCACTCAAATCAGATAAATACAAGGAAGTCAAACTCCAGTACAATAGGTAGAGTGAAGTGGAAGACACAGAATGCAGAAGTCCAGATTATAGTTCTCAGTATTAGTTTATTTTCCACATACGGCATTGAAACAGGCCCCAGGTAATAACTGGTCACAGGCGAGGCAACAAAAAGTGCTGGCGTAACGTCATGGATTAGGCAACGTCACTGGAGGACATAGATAGGTAATGATTTTGGACCTGAAATAGGTTTGTAAATGAGGATGAGAGTGACCTCAGAAACTTGTCATAAGGTCATAAGTTCAATTGATAGGAGCAGAATTAGGCCATTCGGCCCATCAAGTCTACTCCGCCATTCAATCAAGGCTGATCTATCTCTCTCTTCTCACCCCATTCTCCCCATAGCCCCAGGCATCTGTACTACTCAAGAACCTATCTATCTCTGCCTTGAAAATAGCCATTGACTCGGCCCCCACAGCCGTCTGTGGCAAAGAATTCCACAGATTCCCCGCCCTGTGGCTAAAGAAGTTCCTCCTCGTCTGCTTCCTAAAGGACCGTCCTTTAATTCTGAGGCTGTGACCTCTGGTCCTGGACTCTCCCACGGGTCAATGTGTGGCTGCTCAAACATACACAGCCTTCCAACGGCCAGAACACTGTGGATACTAAAAACCCTTGTGCAGAAGGCAAAGGGCAAGCTTTCATCTCTGTGAAAGGAAATAATGGAAAGAGGAGGGGAATGGCGCTGAGTGAATGAGCTCTTTCAGAGGGTCTGGCTACAGCTCTCAGGGTTGAATGACTTCCTTCTGCACTGTGAATGTTGAAGAGTCTAAGCTTTGATAACGCATGCTCCTCCATGGACGAACCCTTCCAGGAAAGACTTGCTTGTTGGCATTGGCATTTGTGTCTAAGGTCGCGCATAAATCGTAGACGTTGGCTTCCAACACAAGGTGCTTGTATGCTATATTTCCACAGATTCACAAAGGGCCCAGTGTTTTTGCCTGTCTTCATTCTCCCGACCACATATTAATTTTGCTTCTGGCTTCTGCCCTCCCTCATGACCTCTGCTGACTGGCTATTTTCAGCTGGAACTGTCTTTGTGCCACTGCTGCTTTTCCACGGAGACTTTTCACTCCGTGTCGGGCCTTAGGATGCGCAGCGGCGGCGGAGCTGCGGAGGACGGCACCACGGCTACGCTTGGCCAGACCGACCCTGCTGCGCTGCCAGGACAACAGACCTTCATGGTCAGATCAACATCCCTGCATTTACAACAACTGGGACGAAAATGTCCTGAAACTGCCGACTCTGTATACAGCTTCAGTGTACTGAGAAAAATATTTTTCACACAGCGAGTGGTGAATCTCTGGAATTCTCTGCCACAGAAGGTAGTTGAGGCCAGCTCATTGGCTATATTTAAGAGGGAGTTAGATGTGGCCCTTGTGGCTAAAGGGATCAGGGGGTATGGAGAGAAGGCAGGTACAGGATACTGAGTTGGATGATCAGCCATGATCATATTAAATGGCGGTGCAGGCTTGAAGGGCCGAATGGCCTACTCCTGCACTTTTTTCTATGTTTCTATGTTCCTATGTACTACTGCTATACACTTGTGGTTTAGTTTAGTTTAGTTTAGAGATACAGCGCAGGAAAAAGGCCCTTCGGCCCACTGTGTCCGCGCTGACTAGCGCTCTCTATACACTCCCGCTATCCAACACACACTAGTGGTAATTCACCAATTTATCGAAGCTAATTAACCCACAAACAATTCAATTCAATTTTAATGTCATCGCACAAATACAAGTATCAGTACAACGAAATGCAGTTTTGCGTCAGTCCGTTGTAGTTGTACATAAAGAAAACAAAAAAAATAGAAAGAGAGAAGATACAGATATGTCTTTGGAGTACGGGAGGAAACCGGAGATCCTGGAGAAAACACATGGGGAGAACATACAATCTCCGTACAGACAGCATAGAAACATAGAAACATAGAAAGTAGGCGCGAGAGTAGACCACCAGGTCCGTCGAGCCCGCACCGCCATTCGCTCATGGCTGAACACTAAACAGACACACTTACCCACAAACAGTAGACACAAGACACAGAACACAAGACACTACCCTCCCCCTTTATACCGCTATCACCCCTCTCCACCCCAAGAACCTCGTGATCTCCTGGGGGAGGCAAAAAACTGGATAAAAACCCAGGTCCAATTCGGGGAAAAAAATCCGGGAAATTCCTCTCCGACCCCAATCCAGGCGATCGACACTTGTCCAGGAGATCACTCAGGTCTTACTATACTAACCATACCTAGGTCCATATCCCTGCCCTCTCCCCGTAGCCCCTTATCCCCTTGGCAGCTAAAAAACCATCTATTTTAGTCTTAAATATATTTAAAGTTTCTGCTTCCACTGCTCCCTGGGGCAGCACTCGTAGTCAGGATCGAACCCGGGTCTCTGGCGCTGTAAGGCAGCAACTCTACCGTGCCGCCAATGTAATATGAGATGCTTATCTAAGAAATATCGAAGAGCTTATGTATAGTGATACTTATACTGAACGCTAGACAAAAATGAATTTCACTGTAGCTCGGTACACGTGACAAATAAGTTCCATTGTCCTATAGAGTCATAGAATCACACAGCTCAGAAGCAGACCCTTCAGTCCACCACATCGCATTTACCCGTCCATACAAGGACAAGGACAAAGGACATTTATTGTCACATACATTGACCATTTCTGGTGCAGGGAAATTTGAGTTGCCATTTGCAGCACACCAATAAAAAATAAAACGCCACATTAAAGAAATTGACATGAAACACAAAAACATCCCCCCTCAAGGATTCACACTGACAAGTCAAATCAAGTCAATTTTATTTCTATAGCACATTTAAAAAACAACTCTCGTTGACCAAAATGCTTTACATCATCAGTGCAGGTAGTAACGTGTTACAGACAGTGGTAGATCGATGAACAATACATACAGAGATACATACATACAGCGCTCCCTCAGAGGACCTCAAGAAGGGCTTGAGAGTAGAAGTACGTTTTAAGTCTAGATTTAAAGATAGGGGCAGTTCTGATGGGAAGAGGGATGCTGTTCCATAGTCTAGGTGCTGCAACCGCAAACGTGCGGTCGCCCCTGAGCTTATGCCTAGACCGCGGGATGGTCAGTAGCCCCAAGTTGGCCCATCTGACCAAGTTGGGACCTGGGATTGGTATGGTGGGTTAGCAGATTTTTGATGTAGGTGGGGGCAAGCCCGTTTTTGTAAACAAAATGACGAAGCTTGAACTGTGAGGGAAGGCAGCAAAAGGTTTCGAGGGGTATGGGCCAAATGCAGGTAGGTGGGACTAGTGTAGATGGTGTCGGCAAGTTTCCACGCTGCATGTCTCTATGTCTAACCTCTTTTAGGTAAGACAAGCAGATACACTCTATGACTCTATAAAACTTAATCCACAATGATTCATTAGATTTGGTGCAGAGATCATAGAAATTCATAGCGACATTGATATAGGAATCACCAACCAACCAAACAATTCAGTGCATTCAAATTCATACCCATGAGAAAGTATGTATGCAGGAAAGCACAACAGTTCAATGTCAGATTTTGCAAATATTAGATGTTCTCTTTGGGTTTTGGGTTAAATTATCGCAATGTCAACAAACAGCCAAATATTTAAGAGGTATGAAATCATGAGAAGAATAGGTCGGGTAGACGCACAGAGTCTCTTGCCCAGAGTAGAGGAATCGAGGACCAGCTGACATAGGTTCATGGTAAAGGGGAAATCTGAGGAAATAGGGCTATCTTTTTCACACAGAGGGTGGTGGGTGTATGGAGCGAGCTGCCAGAGGAGGTAGTTGAGGCTGGGACTATCCCAACATTTAAGAAACAGTTAAACAGGCACATGTACATCAGTCTGAAGAAGGGTTTCAGCCCGAAATTCGGCCCGATCTTATAGAAACTTACAAAATTCTTAAGGGGTTGGACAGGCTAGATGCAGGAAGATTGTTCCAGATGTTAGGGAAGTCCAGGACAAGGGGTCACAGCTTAAGGATAAGGGGGAAATCCTTTAAAACCGAGATGAGAAGAACTTTTTTCACACAGAGAGTGGTGAATCTCTGGAACTCTCTGCCACAGAGGGTAGTTGAGGCCAGTTCATTGGCTATATTTAAGAGGGAGTTAGATGTGGCCCTTGTGGCTAAGGGGATCAGGGGGTATGGAGAGAAGGCTGGTACGGGATACCGAGTTGGATGATCAGCCATGATCATATTGAATGGCGGTGCAGGCTCGAAGGGCCGAATGGCCTACTCCTGCACCTAATTTCTATGTTTCTATGTTTCTATGAAACGTTGCCTATCTCCTTCGCTCCATAGATGCTGCTGCACCCGCTGGTTTCTCCAGCATTTTTGTGTGCCTTAGACAGGTACATGGATAGGACAGGTTTGGATGGTAAGGGCCATATACAGGCAGGCGGGACTAGTGTAGTTGGGACATGTTGGTTGGTGTGGGCAAGTTGGGCTGAGGGGCCTGTTTCCTTGCCGTACCACTCTGTGACTATATGACTCCATGAGGCAGAAGAATATGGTTCAACCATTTCACGTCCTAGGTCACAACAAACAGTTCAATCAGCAATTGCCCGCAAAGCGTTGGCTCGAATCAGCAGAATTAACGGTGAAATCAAACCGAAAAAGGCCAAATATAAAAGCCAACTCAGAGCAAGAAATTCAAGATTCAAGCAAACCATTATTAAAAAAATCCCAACACGTTGGAGATGTCACCAAGTAAAGTTTAGAGACCAGAGTTTGATTCTGACTATGGGTGCTGTCTGTACGGAGCTTGTACGTTCTCCCCGTGACCTGCGTGGGGCAAAAGAATAGGAGACACAACATTTGCCATGTCAGCAGAGGTCGAAAGTCTGAATCTGAGTCTGAAGAAGGTTCTGACTCGTAACGTCACCTATTCCTTTTCTCCAGAGATGCTGCCTGAGTCACTGAGCTCCAGCACTCTGTGAAACATCGCCTATTCATGTACTCCACAGATGTTGCCTGTTGGGGGAGTCCAGAACCAGGGGCCACAGTTTAAGGATAAGGGGTAGGCCATTTAGAACGGAGACGAGGAAACACTTCTTCACACAGAGAGTTGTGAGTCTGTGGAATTCTCTGCCTCAGAGGGCGGTGGAGGCCGGTTCTCTGGATACTTGAAGGCAGGAACGGGGTACTGATTAGGAATGGTGAACCATGATCACATTGAATGGCGGTGCTGGCTTGAAGGGCCGAATGGCCTACTCCTGCACCTATTGTCTATTGTCTATTGACCCGCTCAGTTACTCCAGCACTCTGTGAAACGTCACCTACCCATGTTCTCCAGAGATGCTGCCTGACCCGCTGAGTTACTCCAGCACTCTGTGAAACGTCACCTATCCACGTTCTCCAGAGATGCTGCCTGACCCGCTGAGTTACTCTAGCACTCTGTGTCTTCAGCTGACATGTGTTCACCAGGTCCACAGTTTTGACCGCCAGCATTAACCCACGTCAGCCACTGGTGCCAATGTTTACAGTTCTGGCAAACCTCTACACCCTGTAAGAGCATTCCATCCAGCAGTGCGTGACTCTTTATTGTATTTGAGAGAAAACATTAATGGTTGCTAGAGTGGATCTAGTCAGTTATTTTCTCTGGTACACACTGTTCTAGTTAATTATACAGTAGCTCTGAGCTCTCAGTGGCTGGGTAAACAAGTCAGTACTCACGCACTATCTCCTCTGCTTTTAAAGAGATGCATATCTAAGCTCTTGCCGAATAGAACTGTTCATAGAACATGCTCTTCCATTTGCACTCCTGCCTAAATTGTGCAGTCTCAGCGATTTGTGCAAAGAGAAACTATTCTGCTTAAGATAGGCACAAAA
The DNA here is from genome assembly GCF_028641065.1 of Leucoraja erinaceus. NCBI lineage: Eukaryota > Metazoa > Chordata > Chondrichthyes > Rajiformes > Rajidae > Leucoraja > Leucoraja erinaceus. Next base: position 6,390,454 of record NC_073379.1, read on the forward strand.
AGCCAGAGTAATTAAAGGGCCTGTCCCACACTCACGACCTCTGCTGAGTTTGCCCTTGACTTATAGGCGGTGATTGTAGAGAGATATAGAACAGATGAATGAAAGATATACACAAAAAGTAACGATGATAATGGAAGCAGGCCATTGTTAGCTGTGAGCGAGGTGAAAACGAGTTACAGACAATGAGACTCAACACAACGACGTTGAAACACGTACAAAGAACTCTGAAAAGAAATGGTTTCAGGACCTGGTGAGGGGGGAGGAAAAATACGAAGTTGGTATATCCCTTCCAGCTCTGTTTTCTACTGTTAACATAGCTTTTGTTTCTTTTTCTCTTTTTTCTTTCCTATGGCTTATTTCTTAACTTTTTTCTCTAACTCTTCGTGCCTATGGGTCTGTTTTCGTGATCACTTTTTCACACACTCACGATTCTATCTCACTTCTTCACCTTTCTCTCTTTTTAAAGCTTAAAAAATGAAGTGGTACAAGAAATGTATTAAGTTATATTTTGGCTTGTATTATTGTAATGTACTTTACTTCTAATAAATAAATATTTAAAAAAAGAAACACGTACAAAGACTTGGGTGGAGGAGGGATGGAGAGAGAGGGGATGCAAGGGTTGCTTGCAGTTAGAGAAATCATAGAAACATAGAAACATAGAAATTAGGTGCAGGAGTAGGTCATTCGGCCCTTCGAGCCTGCACCGCCATTCAATATGATCATGGCTGATCATCCAACTCAGTATCCCGTACCTGCCTTCTCTCCATACCCTCTGATCCCCTTAGCCACAAGGGCCACATCTAACTCCCTCTTAAATATAGCCAATGAACTGGCCTCAACTACCCTCTGTGGCAGAGAGTTCCAGAGATTCACCACTCTCTGTGTGAAAAAGTTCTTCTCATCTCGGTTTTAAAGGATTTCCCCCCTTGTCCTTAAGCTGTGACCCCTTGTCCTGGACTTCCCCAACATCGGGAACAATCTTCCTGCATCTAGCCTGTCCAACCCCTTAAGAATTTTGTAAGTTTCTATAAGATCCCCTCTCAATCTCCTAAATTCTAGAGAGTATAAACCAAGTCTATCCAGTCTTTCTTCATAAGACAGTCCTGACATCCCAGGAATCAATATCATACTGCAGGTTTGTAAGCTACCCAAGCGAATTATGAGGTTGCTGTTCACCGCTGTAACCCGCTGAGTTACTCCAGCATTTTGTGTCTAACTTCGGTTTAAACCGGCAACTGCAGTTCCTTCCTATGCAAAAAAATGTTGCATGGTGTCTCTTTGAAGTCAAATTACTGCTTAACCTGCTTTTATATTTACTTTTAGTTCAGAGCCCTGGAGCTTGACACCCGGATCTTGGGATATGAATTAAAAATAAATATGAACAAGGTCATGTTTACTGGTTCACATTTACTTTTAATTCAAAACCCTAACCCATCCCAGGACACACTCCTTATAGGAGGAAATATTTTGGGAAACACTGTTTTGATTATTATTTTTTTTTAAATTTGATTTTTGCTGTAAAACTGTCTGAAAATATAAAGCATAGAACAGTGCAGCACAAGAACAGGCCCATTGGCCCATAGTGTCGAGGGGGTCAGAATGTTCCCCATGTTGAGGGGAGTCCAGAACCAGGGGCCACAGTTTAAGAGTAAGGGGTAAGCCATTTAGAATGGAAATGAGGAAAAACCTTTTTCTCACAGAGAGTGGCGAGTCTGTGGAATTCTCTGCCTCAGGCGGCGGGGGAGGCCGGTTCTCTGGATGCTTTCAAGAGAGAGCTAGATAGGGTTCTTAAAGATAGCTGAGTCAGGGGATATGGGGAGAAGGCAGGAACGGGATAGTGATTGTGGATGATCAGCCATGATCACAGTGAATGGCGGTGTTGGCTCGAAGGGCCGAAAGGCCTACTCCTGCACCTATTGTCTATTGTCTATTGTCTTTTGTGTCTGATGCCGAACATGATGCCAAGTAAAACCTAAACCCCTCTGACTGCACATGATCCATATCCCTGACAGTAAGTCCAGCATGTCCGTGCCTCTCTAAGAGCTTCAATGCCACTATCATATTTGCCTTAACCACCGCATTCCAGGCAACCACCACCCTCTGTGTAAAACACTTGCCCCACACATAGATTCATAGATACATAGAATATAGGTACAGGAGTAGGCCTTTCAGCCCTTCGAGCCAGCACCGCCATTCAATGTGATCATGGCTGATCATCCACATTCAGTACCCCGTTCCTGCCATATTTGCCCCTCTCACAGAGCTCTGCCCTCTAATTTTTGACATTTTGCCCCTGAGAAAAAGATTCTTGCTATCTACCCTCTTTCGTAATTCTATATTTTTATCTTTATATTCATATCTATATTACTAAAAGTCTGTTCTTGACCGGTCTTGGCCATCTGTGCTGCGATTTCCGAGAAAACGCCGCCACCTACGGCCATCATTTTTGGCCACCTTGCTCAGAGCCCCCCTCCGCCGCATGTGTGTCGAGGATTTTTCCCGTCGATGAAAAATGACAGAGATATTAATGATTTTACAAAATTCCCCATTCTCTCTGCTGCCCCTGCTGGCGGCAGGGGGGAGGGACTATAAAACCAGGAAGTGGTGTGCCCCAATCAGTCTCTTCAAGATGGAGGAAGGCAGAGGGTTACGTTTCTCTGAGCTGTGAATAACACTGAACACATGTATACTCAAACGTGTGTCCTTAGTGGTTCTAAAACGCTTGCAGAATGTGTCTATTGGTTCTAAAACGTTTGCAAAAAATGTTTATTGGTTCTAAAATGTTTGCAAAAAGTGTCTCTTTTGGTTCTACAATGCTTGCAGAATGTGCCTTTTTTGGTTCTAAAATGTTTTTTTAGGATCTCCCCCCCCCCTTTTCTGCCCCCCCTCTTCCCCCCCCCCCCTCTTCCCACCCCCCTCCTTCCCCCCCCCCTCTCCTCTCCCCCCCCCCTCTCCCCTCTCCCCCTCCCCCCCCTCTCCTCTCCCCCCCTCTTCCCCCCTCCCCCTCTCTCCCCTCCCCTCCCCCCCCCCCCCTCCCTCCCCCCCCTCTTCCCCCCCCCTCTTCCCCCCTTCCCCCCTCTTCCCCCCCCCTCTCCCCCCTCCTCCCCCCTCTCCCCCCCCCCCCTCTTCCTCTCCCCCCCCCCCTCCCCCCCTCCTCCCTCCCTCCTCCTCCCCCCCCTCTCATCCACCCCTCTCCTCTCTCTCTCCCCTCCCCCTCCCCATTTCTCCTCCCCCTCCCCCCCCCCCCTCTCTCCCCCTCCTCCCTCCCCCCCCCTCCCCCACCCTCCCTCCCCTAAACCCCCTCCCCTTTCACACCCCTACCCTCTTCCCTCCACCTTCCCCCCTAGCTCCCCCTACCTGCTCTCCACCTCTGCCCCTCATCCCCCTCTCAGCACCGCCTCTCTCTCCCCCCCTCTCTCTCCTCCTCTCCTCCCCCACCTTTACCCCCTCACCCACCCTCCCCTCTTCTCCCCCTCTCCACCCCCTCTCCCTCTTGCCCCTCTCTCTGTGCCTCTGTCTCTCTCTCTGTCTCTGCCCCTTCTCTCTCTGCCCTCACTCTCTACCCACGACCCCCCCCCCCCCTCTCTAGATGTGACTGAGAGTTGGGGGCTATGCGTCAGTAGATAGGGTGTTTATGGGGTAAAAGGAACAAATTAATAATATTAATATAATATCAAGGGGGTAATTAGCGTGAGTGCGGGAGGGGGGGGGGAATAGTTAATGTGTGTGACGCTGCATGCCGCCTCCCCCCCACAACCGCACGTTGGGGGAACAGACCCAACGGGTCTGCACTTGGTCTAGTTATATTTATAATTTAACATTTTATATTTATATAATGTCATAATTTTATCAATCTGAAGAAGGATCCCGACCCGAAACATCACATCCCTTGACTCCACTAGCTCTAGGGGCTAATGGAGTCAAGGGATATGGGGAGAAGGCACGGGTTATTGATAGGGGCCGATCAGCCATGATCACAATGAATGGCGGTGCTGGTTCGAAGGGCCGAATAGCCTCCTCCTGCACCTATTTTCTATGTTTCTATCCATTTTCTCTAGAGATGCTGCCTGACTCCCTGAGTTACTCCGGCATTTTGTGTCTATCTTTGCTTTAGACTTTAGAGATCCAATGTGGAAACAGGCCCTTTGGTCCACCTAGTCCACACCAATCAGCGATCGTCCTATGTACTAGCTCTATCCTACACACTAGGCATTATTTACAGATGACAATGAACCTACAAACCTGTACGTCTTTGGAATGTGGGAGGAAACTGGACCCTGGAGAAAACCCACGCAGGTCACGGGGAGAACGTACAGACTCCGTGCCGACAGCACCTGTAGTCAGGATGGAACCCTGATCTCTGGCGCTGTGAGGCAGCAACTCTACCGCTGCACCACCGTGCCACCAATCTTTTGGTAGCACCATGCGGGAGGAAAGCAAATGATTATAAACCAAACAAATCTTTATAAACTGGTATAAAAAGGCATTTCCTTTTTTAGTACTCAAAATGTAATATACTTCGATCAGGTTTAGTTTAGTTTAGAGATACAGCGGGGAAGCAGGCCCTTCGGCCCACCGGGTCCGCGCAGACCAGCGATCCGATCCCCGCACATTAACACTATCCTACACCCACTAGGGACAATTTTTTTTTTAAACATTTACCAAGCGTGTTGACCTGTAAACCTGGACGTCTTTTGGAATGTGGGAGGAAACCGAAGAGTTTCGGCGAAAACCCACGTAGGTCACGGGGAGAAGGTACAAACTCCGTCCAGACAGCACCCGCAGTCGGGTTCAAACCCGGGTCTCCGGCGCTGCATTCGCTGTAAGGCAGCGACTCTACCGCTGCGTCACCGTGGCAGCAGAGAAAACAATCCAAGTTTGTCCAGCATCTCCTTACGGCGAATACCCTCTCATCCAGGCATCATCCTGCTAAACCTCCTGCACCCTTTCCAAAGCATCCACATCCTTCCAGTAAGGGGTCGACTAAAACTGCACGCAATGTCCCAAATTCGGCCTGACCATAGTCCTATAACTCTGCACCATGATGCCCTGACTGTTATACTCAACATAAAAGACAAACAATAGACAATAGACAATAGGTGCAGGAGTAGGCCATTCGGCCCTTCAAGCCAGCACCGCCTTTCAATGTGATCATGGCTGATCATCCCCAATCAGTACCCCGTTCCTGCATTCTCCCCATATCACCTGACTCCACTATTTTTAAGAGCCCTATCTAACTCTCTTTTGAAAGCATCCAGAGAACCTATTTACCATAGGAGGCAGTTGAGGCCAGGACTATCACAATGTTTAAGAAACATATGGACAGGTTTAGAGAGATATGTGGTCAAGCCCGGGCAGGTGGGACTGGTGTAGCTGGGACATGGTGGTTGGGCCGAAGGGCCTGTTTCCACACTGTATGACAAAAGGCCTATCTAGCTCTCTATTGAAAGCATCCAGAGAACCTGTCTCCACTGCACCTCTGAGGCAGTGAACATAACATACAATCTCTTCCAACCTCATCTATTGTGTCCGCTGCTCTAGATGTCAGCAGATCTATATCGGTGAGACCAAGCGGAGGTTGGGCGATCGTTTCGCCGAACACCTCCGCTCGGTCCGCAATAACCAAGCTGACCTCCTGGTGGCTCAGCACTTCAACTCCCCCTCCCATTCTGTCTCCGACCTCTCTGTCCTGGGTCTCCTCCATGGCCACAGCGAGCAGCACCGGAAATTGGAGGAACAGCACCTCATATTCCGTTTGGGGAGTCTGCACCCCGGGGGCATGAACATCGAATTCTCCCAATTTTGTTAGTCCTTGCTGTCTCCTCCCCTCCCCTTCCTCAGTCCCCCTGCTGCTCTCCTCCCATCCCCCAGCCTTCGGGCTCCTCCTCCTTTTCCCTTTCTTGTCCCCGCCCACCCCCGCCCCCGATCAGTCTGAAGAAGGGTTTTGGCCCGAAACGTTGCCTATTTCCTTCGCTCCATAGATGCTGCTGCACCCGCTGAGTTTCTCCAGCTTTTTTGTGTAACCTTCGATTCTCCAGCATCTGCAGTTCCCTCTTAAACAACATAACATACACCTTCTTTGCCACAAGTTAAATCTTGTTGAATGAAATGTAAATGGATTTTCTAATGTCTTCAATCATACTACTTAACAGGTCCACATAAAAGTGCCTGGATTGGAATGGACAAGCTTTAACTTTGTGGAAAGCACAAACTTTCCAGTCTAATTTCAAAAGCTTTTGAAGAAAATTGAATCGTTAAATGTCCCAATCTTTTTGACATTTCCTTCAACGTATTTTTAAAACTCTATTAAAATTTAGAGGCGGCACGGTGGCGCAGCGCTAGAGTTGCTGCCTTACAGCACCTTACAGCACCTGGGACGCGGGTTCAATCCTGACTACGGGTGCTTTCCGTACGGAGTTTGGACGTTCTCCCCGTGACCGCGTGGCTTTTCCCCGGGGGGGGGGGGGGGGAGGGGCTCTGCTTTCCTCCCACATTCCAAAGGCGTGCGGGTTTGTAGGTGAACTAGTTTCTGTAAATCGTCCCTAGTGTGTAGGATAGAGCTGGTGTACATGTGATCACTGGTCGCTGTGGACGCAGGTAGCTCCTAAACCCTGTGTTCACGCTGTATCTCTAAACTAAGCTAAAGTAAATGGAGACAAGAAACAATGCTGGAATCTGGAGCTACAGACATTCTGTCTCGACAATCCGTAGACATCATCTATCCATTTCTAGTAGGGTTTGAGTGTGTGCATGTAGAAAAGAAGACACAAAGTGCTGGAGTAACTCAGGGGGTCAGGCTGCATCTCTGGAGGACATGGATAGGTGATGTTTCGGGACGGGACCCTTCTTCAGACTGACCCGAAACGCCACCTATCCATGTTCTTCAGAGATGCTGCCTGACCCCCTGAGTTACTCCAGCACTTTGTTTCTCCTCAGACATAATTTGGCATCGACTGCTTTCTACAGTAGACCATCCCACAACATCACCACTACCCAGCGGAGCAAACGTTTCCTCATGAAGACAGAAAAGACTGAAGATGCTGGATTCTTGATCAAAAAGACAGACTGCTGGAGGAATTCAGGCAACAATTGTGGAGGGAAATGCACCAATGGCGTTTCAGGTCAGGACCCATCTTCAGGCTGATCTGAAACATCGTCTCTTCACTTCCCTCCACGGATGCCGCCTGACCCACTGAGTTCCTCCAGCACTTGGAGTTTTGCTTAAGACTGCACCCTATTGTCCATTTATCTATACAGATTTTTAATTTTTAACTTCCGGTGGCGCCATGGAGTAGCAAGCAGGCGCCCGTTTTAGCTCTGCACCTTAAATGCACTAAAACGCACTAAAACGCCTGAAAAGGAAAACGGACCGATTTAAAAATACTTACCGGCAGATACCCAAAGTCGCGTAAGGGACGACATCAGAAATCGCCGACTGGATACCGGTATTTTTAAATGAAGAAACGGACTTTACCGACTCCACCTCAGATTGTTCAGCACGGACTTGTAGGACCGAGATGGCCTGTTTCCGTGCTGTAATTGTTATATGGTTATATGGTTAAGACAAAGAACCCGACTGCAGGTCGTTCAAGAGTTAGAGAAAGTAACCTCTGAAGAATCTGAGGAAGAATCTGAAGGAGAAAGGTATCAAAGGTATCAAAGGTGTTTTATTAGTCACATTCACATACACCTAGGTGTAGTGAAGTGAAATGCTTCTTGCCATTTTGCAGCACATAAAAAAAAGAATACAGACATAACATTAATAAGAGTTTTAAACATGAAGAACATGCCCCCACAATGGTTCCCATTATGAGGGAAGGCACAAAGTCCAGTCCCCAACCCCAGTTCACCCATTGTCGGGCCTATTGAGGCCTCCACAGTTGCCTCTACGGAGGCCCGATGTTCCAGGCCGTTCTCGCCGGGTGATGTTGCTTCGGCGTCGGGAGAGTCCTCCCAGCGGCCTGGGAAACCCTGGAACGGCCGCTTCCGTACTGGAGGCCGCGGCTTCCGAAGCCAACAAGGAATGTCGGGAATAAGGAAATCTAAGGAAAAATTGACACTCTACATGATCGCATTGAAGAAGTAAACACCGTTTTGCAAGAAGAAACCAAACGGGGTGAAGAAGATCTCAGCAAAAAGTTGTAGCCCATTCTCCGCACTTCAAAAAAAACAAAACAAAGCTATCAAAGATCTGGAAGTCACTACTACGGACATGTCTAATACAACGCAAAGAATGAAGGAAGACCTAGACCATGTTTCTGGGCAACTGGCCAGAATGACCCACAAATCCCTAGATCTCAAAATTTCAGAATTGTTGGAGTGAAAGAAGGGAAGGAACGTGGAAAAGACCCTGGGGTTTTCACTGCCAATTTATTTCAACAGGTATTTAATCTGCCTGAGAGACCAAAAGTTGATGTAGCACATCGAGTCCAGAGAGCCCGCTCAGGGATTGGAGCTCCACCAAGACAGATTATTCTGAAACTAAATGACATAACAGTTCTTGAAGACATCATGAAGAAAGTGACAATCGCAAGAACCCTGATGTTTGAAGGAGAAAGCATACGATTCTTCAGAGGTTATCCAGCAGAGGTGGTCAAGAAGCGAGCCCTTTTCACGAAGACACGTCTTATTCTTAGAAACATTCCAGACCTGAGATATGGAATAATGTATCCTGCCAAACTAAGGGTCACATATGAAGCATCTGAATGTTTCTTTATTGACCCAGAAGATGCATTTAAATATGCGCAAGACTTAAAAAAAGACGGTAAATTAGAATGCCACGGTTCTGATTAGATTTCTCACTGAACCAGTTGGCTAAACCGTGTGTTTAATGTACACCTTTATATGTTTTTATATGTGTTTATAAGGGGTAGTTTAATAGAATATGTTTTTAATATAAAAATATATATAAAAACTGCAAATAAGATGGCCGACAAACTCACATGCGTTCAAGTCTAGACATTCTTATCAGCGATAATTTGGAATGTAAGCGGATAGATTGTTCAAGATCTTCGTGTTTATTAAGAGAAGGTTCAGGATTTTTGAATTACAGCATTGAAAACAATTTAAACTAATGATAACGTTATAACATGCTAATAAATCATATAAATCATGTAAATAATTCTATCATTAACACATAAAAAATTAACAAACGTACTAAACCGTTCACTTTAACCTAATGTTAACGCCTAATATTAATCCGTTCTTCTTTAAAGCTAATACCTAATAGTTACGAGATTTACGACCTCTAAGCAATGGTCAATGTATCGGTTTATATTTAAAATACGTTTAATATCTATCCGATGGGGGGGGAGGGGTTGGAGCTTCCAGTAACTGCCAGGCCAAAGCAAAAGGGAGGCAACAGTGGTTGGAGAGAGGAGGAGTGAATGAGAGAGAGAGAAAGCGAGAGAGAGCTTGTTTGGCCGGCAGGCTGGTGATTTCAATTAACCCCTTCAACTTGGACGGTTTCCAACCGAGTCTGTGTTTAACGTACGAATACTAATAAGTAAGAAATTCTGTTAATTAAAATTGGGTATTTAAATAGTGCAGGTAGATACCCACTTAGACCTAGTTAAGTAATGTAATCCTCTTAGAGGAAGTTACACACTGTCTTTGACTGTTTAACATATGAATATCAATAAGCAAAAATGTTGTTAATTTAAATACGGTATTTAAATAGTAAATACCTACTTAGACCAAGCTATCCAAGCTATAAGATGAACCACTTACAGTACTTGTTCTGTTTTCTTTCTGTGCATATAATGTTCTGTTCGGGCCTGAATTTCCCTTTCTATAATATTATTTTGTAAGGGGGCGGAGCTAAATGCAATTTACACCGACGGAAGCTCACCAGAAATTTCCCACCAGCGGGTGGATACACACAGTATACTTAAATACTGTTTTTCTGTATTATTTATGTTATCTAGCACTTTTTTCGCTTTTTCTTTATAGGGCACTTTTCCTGGTGATATACCAGCAGAGTTTTGAAATTGTGATCACCCACCCAACATCCAGAAGGTTGAGTTATTGTGTTGCCCCATCTGAAACAAGGGAATCCATGTAAGCTATAATGCAAGACCACGCTCTGAAGAAAACAGGAGGCATTACATTTTGTAGCTGGAATATTAGGGGCGTTAACGAGCCAATTAAAAGGGGTAAGGTTCTTGCCCAATTAAAATCAATTAATGCTGATATAATATTTTTACCGGAAATGCACCTTAAAGATCATGCTCAGACCAGGCTGAAGGCTAACTGGATCGGTCAAAAATATCACTCCGAATCCAGAGGCACTGCAATTATAATACGTAAGGGTATACCATTTAAACATAAACACACCATAGCAGACAAAGATGGTAGGTATGTTTCTGGGGAGATATATTCTACCCCACTTACTATGGTAAATATCCTAACTTTGATAACTTTGATAACCCACAATTTTAAAATAAAATTTTGAATATAATTTCAGACTCCACCCAGCAAAACCCCTGATAATCGGGGGAGATTTCAATTGTGTTCTGGATCAATACTTGGATAAATCCTCAAAACAAAAGAGATATAATATAAAATCAAAATCCAGCGAACTCTTAAATACGTATATAAGAAATACAAATATAACAGATGTGTGGAGGATTGCAAACCCATCCGGAAGAGAATATTCCTTTTGCTCATCAGTACATAAAACTTATACACGTATTGAATATTTTCTAGTGGACACTAAACTAATACCTTTTACAACTAATCCCAAATACCATAACAGTACTATTTCCGATCATTCCACGCTAACCTTCTCCTTAAAACTAGTAGGAATAGTTAATAAAAAATCGTTCTGGAGGTTCAATCCTTAAATACTAAATCACCCAGATTGTTGTAAATATTTAAAACAACAGATGGAACTCTTTTTTGAGACCAATGATACTCCAGTTATTTCACCCTCGTTATTATGGGAATCTTTTAAGGCTTTTATTAGAGGTTCAATCATTTCATATCAAACATATCAAAACACAAAGAATAGGATGGAACAATTGCAATTAGAAGAACAGATCAGACAACTCGATAGAACGCGATAGATCCGACTATAGATAAACATAATAAGATAGTAGTATTAAAATTCAAGCTAAATCAAATTCTCTCTGCAAGAGTTATCAGACTATTTCAAATTGCTAAACAGGAAAAATTTGAATTTGGCGACAAACCACACAAACTTCTAGCACGTCAGTTAAGAAAAGTTGAAAAGGACCATACTATCCAAAAAATCAAATCAGATAAAGGTGAATTGTTAACACTTCAAAAGACATTAATGAAAGATTTGCCCAATTTTATCAAAATTTATATACATCCAAAACATCGCCAGAAAGGAGAAAAATGTCAAACCTCCTTGATAATTGCAATCTTCCAACACTTAATCCGGTGGAACGAGATGAATTAGGAGCACAGATTTCAATTAAAGAAATAGAAGAGACAATCAATTAATTGAAGAACGTTAAAACACCAGGACCAGACGGGTTTAGTAACGAATTTTATAAAAGATTTTACGCGGTAATTTCCCCGCGCTTATACAACCTTTATATATACGCATTTAAAGAACAGACATTACCACAAACACTAGCTGAATCAACTATCATACTTATACCCTTGTGATTATTTGAAAAAACACACAAAAGACTATCATAATATGCCTTCCGACTTATTGGATGAAGCAATGAAGACCAAGGCGGAATCAGCTAATTTAATATCGTACCTATATAATATCATTTTAAACATAGAAATACCCACAACAGATGGAATTAGAAAAGATTGGGAACAAGAATTAGCTATAAAAATCTCAAAAGAGACCTGGGATAATCATTTACTACAGGTGCATAAATGTTCGATCAACGTACGACATACGCTCATCCAATTTAAAACATTACATAGATTATATTATTCAAAAACTAAATTAAATAAAATCTTCCCTAATGTTTCACCAATCTGTGATAAATGCCTGTGTCAAGAAGCTACCATAGCGCACTCTTTTGTTTTTTGTACAAAAATCCAAAAATTCTGGTATGAAATATTTGATATTTTTTCAAAATTGATCAATATAAAACTGGTACCAAAACCAGAATGGATTATCTTCGGAATATCGGAAGGTAACCCTGAATTAAACGTGTTTCAGAAGAATTTATTTAATTACGGGCTAATAATGGGAAAAAAGCTTATACTTAAATTCTGGAAAAATGCGCCCACACCAACAATAAAAATGTGGATATCAAATATGTTTGAAACATTACATCTGGAAGAGATGAGATTCCTCTTAGCAGGTAAAGCAGACCAATTCCAAAAGACGTGGTCTATGTTTCTGGACCTATTACAAGTATGAGGTGCAATAGTAATTTAAAAAAAACAAATATATAAATAAGTGGTATCAGGACCTGGTAACGGGAGGTAAAACAACAAAAACAGACTTGGTTGGTAGTCCCCTTTCTGCGGAGTTTAATGTTATAATAGAGCGATTGTTTCTATTTTCTCTTTCTTTCTTTTCTAGGGTCTATTTTCTCACTTTACTTCCTTCTCTAACTTCTTTTCTAAGGGGCTTTCTTTTCCCAACACTCTTGCACTTCACGACTCTCGCGCACTTTCTTTACTTTCCTTACTTCTACCTTTTTCTTAAAGCTCAAAAAAAATGAAGCGGTACAAAAAATGTATTAAGATATATGTGTTGTGTAGGATTGTAATTTACCGTACTTCTAATAAAAATAAAATAAAAAAAAAAAAAAAAAAAAAAAAATACTTATACTCAAAAAAGATAAAGGTTTGGAAGACCCGGGATCATACAGAGCAATCGCCCTGTTAAATACAGATCAGAAAATATTAGCAAAAACTTTGGCAAGAAGATAAAGTAAATACGTTAATAAATTAATACACTCGGATAAAATTTGGTTTATACCCAAGAGACACGCGTTTAATAATTTGAGATGCCTTTTTAACATAATGTACTCACACAGAACGATAAAAGAAGACTTATCAATTATTTCATTAGATGAAGAAAAAGCATTTGATCAAGTAGAATGGAAATATCATTATTTCAAAGACATTTCCTTAATTATGGCCTGATAATGGCAAAAAAAATAATACTGTACTCAAATTTTGGAAACATACATCTGTCCCTACTCTTAAAATATGGATCACAAACATGTCTGAGACGCTACATCTTGAAAATAGTAGGCTTGTCTTAGCAGAAAAAACAGATCATTTTTTGAAGACATGGACACCATCCATTGATTTATTACAAGGATAGTATGGTACAACACAATTTTGGAGTTAATTCTAAATACAGGTTGGGTGATGGGTGGGGAGGGATGCGAGGCAGGTCTATCATCACTTTTCTTTTTTTTTTCTTTTTTCTCTTTTTATCTCTCTATTCCTTTATTTCTTTTATTTACTCACTCTTTGGCTACACCACCTTGGTAGTCTAGGGGTTCTATGCTTGCACATTCCACTTTTTCTCTCTCCTGCTATTTCTCATTTCATTTCTAATTATATCTAAAAGTCAAAATTGAAGCTGTACAATAACTGTATTATGTCATAAGCTGTTGGTTATATTTTTGTACACTTGCTTCTAATAAATTAAAAAAAAAGAAAAGATTTGTAATTTTTTGGTAAAATAACACTTACGGTTCCTTGTTTACTTTAGACCAGTTTAGAGATACAGCGCGGAAACAGGACCTTCAGCCCACCAAGTCCACGCCGACCAGCGATCCCCTCACACTGACACTACCCTACACACACTAGGGACAATTTAGAATTGTTACAAAGCCAATTCACCTACAAACCTGTACATCTTTGGAATGTGAGAGGAAACCGAAGCACCCAGAGAAAACCCACGCAGGTCACGGGGAGAACGTACAAACTCCGTACAGACAGAACCATTAGTCAGCATGGAACCCAGATCTCTGGTGCCGCTGGATGTGATGATTAACAATAGCAGCAGCAATACTTTCTAGACACACAAAGGAACTGAAAGGACACAGGGCGCTTGCATTACTTAATTGAAGTTGATGACACAATAACTACACTCCACTTCCCTGCGCTTAACACAACTGGGACTTGAAAATGGAACCAGACTGGAGACTGTCTCAGTGTATCACAGCTATAGACAATAGACAATAGACAATAGGTGCAGGAGTAGGCCATTTGGCCCTTCAAGCCAGCACCGGCATTTAATGTGATCATGGCTAAACATCCCCAATCAGTACCCCGTTCTTGCCTTCTCCTTAATCCCCTGACTCTGCTATCTTTAAGAGCCCTATGTAGCTCTCTATTAAAAGTATCCAGAAAACAGGCCTCCACCGCCCTCTGAGGCAGAGAATTCCACAGACTCACAACTCTCTGTGAAATAGTGTTTCCTCAACTCCGTTCGAAATGCCTTAAAGCCCTTATTCTTAAACTGTGGCCCCTGGTTCTGGACTCCCCCCCACATCGGGAACATGTTTCCTGCCTCTAGCGTGTTCAAACCCTTAATAATCTTATATGTTTCAATAAGATCCCTTGTCATCCTAAATTACAGTGAATACAAGCCCAGCCGCTCCATTCTCTCAGCATATGACAGTCCCGCCATGCCGGGAATTAACCTTGTGAACCTACGCTGCGCTCCCTCAATAGCAAAAATGTCCCTCAAATTAGGGGACCAAAACTGCACACAATACTCCAGGTGTGGTCTCACTAGGGCCCTATACAACTGCAGAAGGACCTCTTTGTTCCTACACTCAACTCCTGTTGTTATGAAGGCCAACATGCCATTCGCTTTCTTCGCTGCCTGCTGTACCTGCGTGATTACTTTCCTTGACTGATGTACAAGGACCCCCAGATCCCGCTGTACTTCCCCTTTTCCCAACTTGACACCATTTAGATAATAACCAGCCTTCCTGTTTTTGCTACCAAGGCTGATAACTTCACATTCATCCACATTAAACTGCACCTGCCATGCATCTGCCCACTCACCCAACCTGTCCAAGTCACCCTGCATTCTCATAGCATCCTCCTCACAGTTCACACTGCCACCCAGTTTGTGTGTCTGAAAATTTGCTAATGTTACTTTGAATCCCATCATCTAAATCATTGATGTATATTGTAAATAGCTGCGGTCCCAGCACCGAGCCTTGCGGTACCCCACTAGTCACTGCCTGCCATTCTGAAAGGAACCCGTTAATCGCTACTCTTTGTTTCCTATCTGCCAACCACTTCTCTATCCATGTCAGCACTCTACTCCCAGTGCCTTAATACCTATGTGGGTCCTTATCAAATGTTTTCTGAAAGTCCAGGTACACTACATCCACTGGCTCTCCCTTGTCCATTTTCCTA
The DNA here is from genome assembly GCF_028641065.1 of Leucoraja erinaceus. Classification (NCBI taxonomy): domain Eukaryota; kingdom Metazoa; phylum Chordata; class Chondrichthyes; order Rajiformes; family Rajidae; genus Leucoraja; species Leucoraja erinaceus. The sequence continues at coordinate 6,405,793 of NC_073379.1, forward strand.
CTTACATCCTCAAAACATTCCAGAAGATTAGTCAAGCATGATTTCCCTTTCGTAAATCCATGCTAACTTGGACCGATCCTGTTACTGCTATCCAAATGTGCCGTTATTTCATACTTTATGATTGACTCCAGCATCTTCCCCACCACCGATGTCAGGCTAACTGCTCGATAATTCCTTGTTTTCTCTCTCCCGTCTTTCTTAAAAAGTGAGATAACATTAGCTACCCTCCAATCCACAGGAACTGATCCTGAATCTATAGAACATTGGAAAGTTATCACCAATGCATCCGGAGTCACTTCCTTAATTACCCTGGGATTTTGACCATCAGGCCCTGTGGATTTATCAGCCTTCAGTCCCATCACTGTACCCAAAAGTGCTGGAGTAACTCAATAGGTCAGGCCGCATCTATGGAGAAGATGGATAGGTGGCGTTTTGGGTCGGGATCTTTCTTCAGACTTCACTTTAGACTTTAGTGAAACTGTGTGGAAATAGGCCCTACAGCCCACCGAGACCGCACCGACTAGTGATCACCCCGCACGCTAGCACTATCCTACACACTCTGGACAATTTTTTACAATTTACAGAAGCCAATTCACCGATACACCTGTATGTCTTTGGAGTGTGGGAGGAAACCGGAGCACCTGGAGAAAACCAACGCGGTCACGGGGAGAACATGACCCATTCTGAATTAGTACGGTGACAGGGGTTATGGGGAGAAGGCAGGAGAATGGGATTAAGTGGCAGAAGTCAGCCATGATTGAATGGCGGAGTGGACTCGATGGGCTGAATGGCCTCATTCTACTCCTATAACGTGAACTGGTGAACGTACAAACTCTGTACGGGCAGCACCCGCAGTCCGGGTTGAACCCGGGTCTCTGGCGCTGTGAGGTAGCAACTCTACCGCTGCGCTACTGTGAGATCGGAAGAACACACTTCTTCAGACAGGTTTCTAATTTTGCTTTCAGGTGTTTGAAGACACTGGAACATAGAACATAGGCAGAACATGTACAGGTCAATAACAGGCCATTCAGCCCACAATGTCTCTGCTGAACAAGATGCCAGTTAAATAATCTTCTCTACCTGCTTGCGATCCACATCCCGCCATTCCCTGCTCATCCACGTGCCTATCTAAAAGCCTCTTAAATGTTACTATCATTCTGCCTCCACCATCATTGTTAGCAGCATGTTTCAGCCGCCCACCATGCTCTGTATAAAACACTTGCTCTTTACTAGGTGGCACGGTGGCGCAGCGGTAGAATTGCTGCCTCACAGCGCCAGAGACCCAGGTTCGATCCTGACTACGGGTGCCGTCTGTACGGAGTTTGCACGTTCTCCCCGTGACCGCGTGGGTTTTCTCCGGGTGCTCCGGTTTCCTCCCACACTCCAAAGACGTACAGTGCTTGTAGGTTAGTTGGCTTTGGTGTAATATTAAATGGTCCCGTGAGTGTGTATATAGGATAGTGTTAGGGTGGGGTCAAGGAAAGAGCGTTCACGTCGCGGCCCTGTTTCCACCAATCTTTTCACCACCACGCACAAGAAACACAAGAAGCGACAAGACAGACACCAGTATGCAGATGCCGAGCAGTGTGTTCAGCTCTGGCTGAATGGGGATGATCAGCCATGATCACAGTGAATGGCGGTGCTGGCTCGACGGGCCGAAGTACCTACTGTTGCACCTATTGTCTATTGTAAGAGCAGTCTGCAATAATTTGCCAAAGTGAAATATTTATAGATTAGCTAGACTTGTGTCAACTCGTTAGCAATGGGCTATGGAACCAGCACATCATAATTAGCAGCATACCTTTAAAAATGTAGCAGTCAGCAAAACTGGTAACCTGCTACTTATTGTCACACAGGATCACAGGCCTTGAGATATAGAGAAACATTAAAAAATAGAAAAATTGGTGTAGGAGTAGGCCATTCGGCCCTTTGAGCCAGCACCACCATTCAATATGATCATGGCAGATCATCAAAAATCAGTACCCCGTTCCTGCTTTTTCCCCCATATCCCTTGATTCCTTTCACCCTAAGAGCTAAATCGAACTCTCTCTTGAAAACATCCAGTGGATTGGCCTCCACTGCCTTCAGTGGCAGAGAATTCCGCAGATTCACAACTCTCTGGGTGAAAATGTTTTTCCTCATCTCAGTCCTAAAGATATCACCGTCAATGCCTCAAGTTTCCCTCTCCCCTGACACTCAGTCTGAAGAAGGGTCTCGACCTGAAACGCCACCCATTCCTTCTCTCCAGAGATGCTGCCTGTGCCGCTGAGTTTACTCCAGCACTTTGTGTCTACCTTTGGTTTGAACCAGCATCGGCTGTTCCTTCCAACATGTCACACTGGCCTTGCTGGGAATTCATGCAGTCAACCTGTTTTTAATGCATCCCGCAAGGGTCTCTGTCCAAATAACTTCAGGAATCGAGTGAAACTATTTCAATTGAATTATTAGCTGGCAACGGATTGTAAAGGTTTTGAAATTGGAGACCCCCTTTCCTTTTGACTGTGGCTAATGACAAAATATAGTACTCTCTCGGACAGCTCACATCCACTGGCTACCAAGAATTATCTGTCTCTGTTCAGGGCGAATATATTTTTGTTAGTTTAGGCTGCATTGAAGGGAGTTGACATATTTACTCATGACATGATTTATTGTGTTCTTGCCCAGAGTAAAGTAGGCCAGGGTCACAACCATTGTGACTGTAATTGTTTTATATATATATGTGTGTGTGTGTGTGTGTGTGTGTGTGTGTATATATATATATATATACACACACATATATATATCTCTTTTCCGTGGATTGTCATTTTGTTGTGGTGGAGAAGCTTGTGTGGTCCTGAGATCCTGAGAGCGATGCCGTCTGGAGCCTTGCTCCTGGTAGGGCCACCCATGGCGGTAAGGTCGACAGGGAGGTCCCTGACTAAGAACAATCCAACCAAGACCTCAACGGTGGAACAGGCGGAGGACGGTGGCTGACCTTAGTGGAGCGTCACAATGGCTGGGAAGGCGGATGAAGGCTGCAGCAGAAAAGGGTCTCCGGTCGTCTTGGACTCCATGCCACTGGATCCTGACCCAGATCTGTCAAGGACTGTGGGGTGGCTGTCTGTGCACCAGTCTCCCGACGTTAAACAAAGTCATGTGTGTATGTATGTATGTGTGTGTGTGTGTATATATATATATATATATATATATATATATATATATATATATACTAGACTAAGTGGGACCCGTTGGGTCCCATGTTCACACGGGAGGGCTGGTCCCTCCGATGCAATATTCCACCTCTCCACCAATTCCAATATTGGTGGCCAGTGGGAGGGCTTTCTGGAGTGCTGGAATGGGTTCTTGGGGTGACAGCTCAGTCCTTCAAGCCTGATCTACTGGCAGCTCACTCACGGCTGGTGGGCTGGCAGTTGACTCATGACTATTCCTTGAAATTCCATTTCAAGCAGGGTGCAAGACCACCAAATTCAAGGGCAGTTTCCAACCACTTCAAGCAGGTGCAAGGCCACCAAATTCAGTGCTGTTTCATTCAACTTATACTGCAGCTTCATACCATTTCATGCAGGGTGAAACCACCGTAAAACCACACAAAACACCAAACCCACAGTTCAGTAGACATTCAGTGTGTTCAGTTGATTCACAGCTCAGACAGAGTCATGACCTCTCCCTCCCCCATCATGCAGAGACTGAGCCACACCCACACTTCCGGTTGTTATAACCCCTCCCCCTCCCACCGGAAAAGGTGTGGCTTTCAGGGCGTGATTGACAGGAGAGAGATTCTCAACATTTTTTAAACACTAATAACACTTTTATTTTTCATTGATGGGAAGAATTCTCTGCACCTGCTCAGTGGAGGGGACTGATTAAGATGGCCAAAAATCACAGCCGTAAGTGGTAGCGTTTTATCTAAAATCAATATACAGTGCAAACAGGGAGAAAGTGCATTTGCAGTAAGTAGTGCCTTTTAACTTCAAGACAAAGCACACAAGCCACCATTTGCAGTAAGTAGTGCCTTTCAACTTCAAGCCAAAGCACACAAGCCACCATTTGCAGTAAGTAGTGTCTTTCAACTTCATGCCACCATTTGCAGTTAGTAGTGCCTTTCAACTTCAAGCCAAAGCACCCAAGCCGCCATGTGCAGTAAGTAGTGCCTTTCAACTTCAAGCCAAAGCACCCCAGCCACCATGTGCAGTAAGTAGTGCCTTCCAACTTCAAGTAAAACACCCAATACACCATGTGCAGTAAGTAGTGCCTTTCAACTTCAAGCCAAAGCACCCAAACAACCATTTGCAGGCAGTGCCTTTTTCGCCACCTCCAACATGATCCCACCACTCGCCACATCTTCCCATCTCCCCCCATATCTGCCTCCCGCAAATACCGCTCCCTGGGTCTCCTCCATGGCCACAGTGAACAACACCGGAAATTGGAGGAACAGCACCTCATATTCCGTTTGGGGAGTCTGCATCCTGGGGGCATGAACATCGAATTCTCCCAATTTTGTTAGTCCTTGCTATCTTCTCCCCTTCCTCAGTCCCCCTGCTGTCTCCTCCCATCCCCCAGCCTTCGGGCTCCTCCTCCTTTTTCCTTTCTTGTCCCCCCCCACCCCCGATCAGTCTGAAGAAGGGTTTCGGCCCGAAACGTTGCCTATTTCCTTCGCTCCATGGATGCTGCTGCACCCGCTGAGTTTCTCCAGCACTTTTGTGTACCTCAGGTTTATAGGTTAATTGACCTCTGTACATTGTCGCCAGTATGTTGGACACTGCTAGTGTAAGAGTGATTGTGATCAGTGTGGACTCGGGAGCTGAAGGGCCTGTAACCGGAACACTCCGAGAAAACCCACAGGGAGAACGTACAAACTCCGTACAGGCAACACCCTTAGTCACGGGGGGTGGGCTTGGAGGGGAGGATGCTCCTCAAACTGCAGAGTATCCTGGACAATGCAGCTTGTCCAGGATACTCCCTCCATGACACACTGGTCAACCTGAGGAGCACCTTCAGCAACAGACTGGATCCACCAAGATGCAGCACAGAACGCCACAGGAGATCCTTCTTCCCTGTGGCTATCAAACTGTACAACCCCCCCTTCTGTCGTGGGTGTAGACTGACTTCTCCAATCCTTTCCACTTGTGACATTAATTTCATGTTAAATAAATAATAAATAATCTTATTTATATAGCACATTTTTAGTCAACTTGCATTGACCCCAAAGTGCTTCACATAATTACATTACATTTACACGCAGGCAAAGGTGGGTGAAGTGTCTTGCCCCAAGGACACAACAACAGTATGCACTCCAAGCGGGATTCGAACCGGCTACCTTCCTGTCGCCAGCCGAACACTTAGCCCATTGCGCCATCTGTCACCCCATGTTTCATGTATCTCGTTGTGTTTATATGACTGGTTGAAGACCAATTTCTCTCCTGGGATAAATCAAGTTCTATCGTATTGTCTCATATCGTATCGTATCTTCAGGATCGAACCTGGGTCTCTGGCGCTGTAAAGCAGCAACTCTACCGCTGTGCCACTGTGCCACCCTCAGGCCACAATGAGAGGACATAAAGCAGCTTTGTGTTGGAAACAACTGTAAAGTCCAGCTCTTACTGCTGTGTTGCTGCATGTAATGTAAATGGAATGTAAATGCCAGTCCCTTATATAGAAACAGAAAATAGGTGCTGGGCATGTACACTCTGGATTTTAGAAGGATGAGAGGGCTCTCATTGAAACATATAAGATTATTAAGGGTTTGGACACGCTAGAGGCAGGAAACGTGTTCCCGATGTTGGGGGAGTCCAGAACCAGTGACCACAGTTTAAGAACAAGGAGTAAGCCATTTAGAACGGAAACGAGAAAACACTTTATCTCACAGAGAGTGGTCAGTCTGTGGAATTCTCTGCCTCAGAGGGTGGTGGAGGCCGGTTCTCTGGATGCTTTCAAGAGAGAGCTAGATAGGGTCTTAAAAATAGCAGAGTCAGGGGATATGGGGCGAAGGCAGGAACGGGGTACTGATTGGGGATGATCAGCCATGATCACATTGAATGGCGATGCTGGCTCGAAGGGCAGAATGGCCTACTCCTGCACCTATTGTCTATTGTCTATTGTCATGCTGTATCTCGCAACCAATGAACCAATGTGCAAACATGCAGACGGTGTGAGGTCATAGTTTTGTGGTGACAGGGAGAAAGTTCGAAGGAGCTGGACAAGCTAGAGGCAGGAAAAATGTTCCCGATGTTGGGAGAGTCCAGAACCAGGGGCCACAGTCTAAGAATAAAGGGGAGGCCATTTAAAACTGAGATGAGGAAAAAAACGTTTTCACCCAGAGAGTTGTGAATTTGTGGAATTCTCTGCCACAGAGGGCAGTGGAGGCTATTTCACTGCATGAATTTAAAAGCGAGTTACAGCAGATAGAGCTCTAGGGGCTATCGGAATCAAGGGGTATGGGGATAAGGCAGGCACTGGTTACTGATTGTGGATGATCAGCCATGATCACAATGAATGGTGGTGCTGGATCCTCCTGCACCTATTGTCTATGTTTCTATGAGCCAAGTTTATTTTTACAAAGAGAACAGTGTGTACAGAGTTTGTACGTTCTCCCTCTGAACAAAACCAAGTACCATGTGCCAGGTGGAGGAGGCAGATACTATAGTGGTGTTTAATAGAGGTACATGGATAGAGGTACATGGATATGCAGGGAATGGAGGGCTATGGCTCACATGCAGGCAGAGATTAGTTTATCTGAAGATGGGACTCCACTGCCCTCCATTCGGAGGCAGAGAATTCCACAGACTCACAACCCTCTGGGTGAAAAAGTTTTTCCTCATCTCAGTCCTAAATGGCCTTTCCCTTATTCTTCAACTGTGACCCCCCCCTGGTTCTGGACTCTCCCAACATCGGGAACATTTTTCTTTGCATCTAGCTTGTCCAATCCATTAATAATTTTATATGTTTTTATATGATATCCGCTCATCCCTCTAGATTCCAGTGAACATAAGAACAAGACGCAAAAAGCTGGAGTGACTCAGCGGGACAGGCAGCATTTCTGGAGAGAAGGAATGCATAGGTACATAGACAATAGGTGCAGGAGTAGGCCATTCGGCCCTTTGAGCCAGCACCACCATTCAATGTGATCATGGCTGATCATCCACAATCAGTGCCCCGTTCCTGCCTTCTCCCCACATCCCTTAATTTCACTAACTCTAAGATCTCTATCAAACTCTCTTTTGAATGCATCCAGTGCATCGGCCTTCATTACCTTCTGAGGCAGAGAATTCCACAAATGCACAACTCTATGTGTGAAGATTTCTTTCCTCATCTCAGTTCTAAATGGCCTACCCCTTATTCTTAAACTGTGGCCCCTGGTTCTGGACTCCCCCAACATCGGGAACATGTTTCCTGCCTCTAGCATCGCCAATCCCTTAGTAGTTTTATATGCTTCCATAAGATCCTCTCTCATCCTTCTAAATTCCAGTGAATACAAGCCCAGTCGCTCCATTCTTTCATCATATGACAGTCCCGCCATCCCGGGAATTAACCCCGTGAACCTAAGCTGCACTCCCTCAATAGCAAGAATGTCCTTCCTCAAATTAAGAATGGGTGACGTTTCGGGTCGAGACCCTTCTTCATAAACCCAGTCAATCCATTCAATCCATCCATGCAGTATAATGTGGATAAATGTGAGGTTATCCATTTTGGTGGCAAAAACGGGAAAGCAGACTATTATCTAAATGGTGGCTGATTGGGAAAGGGGGAGATGCCGCGAGACCTGGGTGTCATGGTACATCAGTTATTGAAGGAAGGAATGCAGGTGCAGCAGGCAGTAAAGAAAGCGATGGTATGTTAGCTTTCATTGCAAAAGGATTTGAGTATAGGAGCAGGGAGGTTCTACTGCAGTTGTACAGGGTCTTGGTGAGACCACACCTGGAGTATTGCGCGTACAGTTTTGGTCTCCAAATCTGAGGAAGGACATTATTGCCATAGAGGGAGTGCAGAGACGGTTCACCAGACTGATTCCTGGGATGTCAGGACTGTCTTATGAAGAAAGACTGGATAGACTTGGTTTATACTCTCTAGAATTTAGAAGATTGAGAGGGGATCTTATAGAAACTTACAAAATTCTTAAGGGGTTGGACAGGCTAGATGCAGGAAGATTGTTCCCGATGTTAGGGAAGTCCAGGACAAGGGGTCACAGCTTAAGGATAAGGGGGAAATCCTTTAAAACCGAGATGAGAAGAACTTTTTTCACACAGAGAGTGGTGAATCTCTGGAACTCTCTGCCACAGAGGGTAGTTGAGGCCAGTTCATTGGCTATTTTTAAGAGGGAGTTAGATGTGGCCCTTGTGGCTAAGGGGATCAGGGGGTATGGAGAGAAGGCAGGTACGGGATACTGAGTTGGATGATCAGCCATGATCATATTGAATGGCGGTGCAGGCTCGAAGGGCCGAATGGCCTACTCCTGCACCTAATTTCTATGTTTCTATGTTTCAGCTGAGAATCATCTGAAAGCTGCCCTGCTGAGAACGAGCGGCTGGTTTCCGAATCTCCATTTGACGAAGGGTCTGGACCCCCGAAACGTCACCCATTCCTTCTATCCAGAGGTGCTGCCTGTCCCGCTGAGTTACTCCAGCATTTTGTGCCTGTACCCATTGTTAAAGAATGTTCCTGCCCTCTGCTGATGTCTTCATGCCTTACTTCACTCAACACTGCCACCTGCTGCCCGAAAGTCTTCAATACAACTTCAACTGGGAAAAAAAAGACACTATATAGAGGTCCTGATCTGAAAGAGGTGCACAAATTCATGAGAGGAAGAGATGTTCCCGATCTAATAGATCAGGATGAGAGGAATAGATCAGGTAGACCCACCGTCTCTTGCCCAGAGTAGGGGAATCAAGAACCAGAGGACATAAAGTTCAGGTGAGAGGGGGGGGAATATTTAATAGGAATCTGGGGGGTCACTTTTTTCACAAAAAGGGTGTATGGAACGAGCTGCCAGAGGAGGTAGTTGAGGCAGGGACTATCGCAATGTTTAAGAAACATTTAGACAGGTACATGAATAGGACAGGTTTGGAGTTACTGGGATATGGGCCAAACGTAGGCAGGTGGGATCTTTCCTGGTTCGAGAACACTGATGAAATTATAAAGAAGGCACATCAGCGCCTCTACTTCCTGAGAAGATTACGGCGAGTCGGTTTGTCAAGGAGGACTCTCTCGAACTTCTACAGGTGCACAGTAGAGATCATGCTGGCCGGTTGCATCGTGGCTTGGTTCGGCAACTTGAACGTCCAGGAGCGGAAAAGAATGCAGAAAGTTGTGACCACTGCCCAGTCCATCATCGGCTCTGACCTCCCCACCATCGAAGGGATCTATCGCAGTCGCTGCCTCAAAAAGGCTGTCACCATCATCAAAGACCCACACCATCCTGGCCACACACTCATCTCTCCGTTGCCATCGGGAAGAAGGTACAGGAGCCTGAAATCTGGAACATTCAGGTTCAGGAACAGCTTCTTCCCTACAGCCATCAGGCTATTAAACATGATACCAAACACACTCTGAACTGTAACAGCCTATTGCACTTTATCTGTTTATTTATGTGTATATATATGGTCTGTGCTATATAGACACACTGAACTGTTCTGTATTTATGCCTACAATATTCTGTTGTGCTGCAGCAAGCAAGAATTTCATTGTCCTATCTGGGACACATGACAATAAAACTCTTTTGACTTGACGAGATGGGACATGTTGGCCGGTGTGGGAGAGTTGGGTTGAAGGGCCTGTTTCCATGTTGTATGACTCTATGATCTGAAATGTCACCTACCCATATTCCCCAGAGATGCAGTCTGACCCGCTGAGTTACACCAGCATTTTGTGTCTTTCCTTGGTAACTCAGCATCTTTTGTTCATAAGTCTATGAAAGTAAGCATGCAGGTACAGCAGGCAGTGAAGAAAGCCTTGGCCTTTATAACAAGAGGAATGAAACATAGGAGCAAAGAGGTCCTTCTGCAGTTGTACAGAGCCATAGTGAGACCACATCTGGAGTATTGTGTGCAGTTTTGGTCCTCTAATTTGAGGAAGGACATTCTTGCTATTGAGGGAGTGCAGCGTAGGTTTACAAGGTATATTCCCGGGATGGCGGGACTGTCATATGCTGAGAGAATGAAGCAGTTGGGCTTGTACACTCTGGAGTTTAGAAGGATGAGAGGATATCTCATTGAAACATTTAAGACTGTTAAGGGTTTGGTCACGCTAGAGGCAGGAAACATGTTCCCGATGTTGGGGGAGTCCAGAACCAGGGGCCACAGTTTAAGAATAAGAAGTAAGCCATTTAGAACGGAGACGAGGAAACACTTTTTCTCACAGAGAGTGGTGAGTCTGTGGAATTCTCTGCCTCAGAGGACGGTGGAGGCAGGTTCTCTGGATGCGTTCAAGAGAGAGCTAGATAGGGCTCTTAAAGATAGCGGAGTCAGGGGACATGGGGAGAAGGCAGGAACGGGGTACTGATTGGGGATGATCAGCCATGATCACATTGAATGATGGTGCTGGCTCGATGGGCCGAATGACCTACTCCTGTACCTATTGTCTATTGTCATCTGCAGTTCCTTGTTTCTACTTCTAGATCTAGGTTCTTAGGTTCATTATTGTCCCATGTGAAAAGTCTGAAGAAGGGTCCTGACCCGAAACCAGGCCCTGAGGATCACCCATTCTTTTTCTCCAGAGATGCTGCCTGAACCACTGAGTTACTCCAAAACTGTTGAGTCCATCTTTGGTGTAAACCAGCATCAGCAGTTCTAGGTTTCTACTGTGAAAAGCTTTGTTTCACTCATAAATTCATAGTCTTATATCGTGGAAACAGGCCCAACTTGCCAACATGTCATATCTACACTAGAACTCCTCAATGTGTTGGGAGCATCCCTCTAAACTTGTCCTATCCATGTAGCTGCCTAAAAGTTTGTTAAATGTTACGATAGTCCCTGCCTCAACTACCTCCTCTGACAGCACGTTCCATACACCCATCACCCTTTGTGTAAAAAAGGTTACCCCTCAGGTTCCAATTAAATCTTCCCCCCACCCCTCACCTTAACTCTATGTCCTCTGGTTCTTGATTCCCCTAGATTCAGATTCAGATTCAGATTCAATTTTAATTGTCATTGTCAGTGTACAGTACAGAGACAACGAAATGCATTTAGCATCTCCATTGAAGAGCGACATAGCAAACAATTTGAATAAATAATAATAAGTGTCCGGGGGGGGGGGGGTGGTGATTGGCAGTCACCGAGGTACGTTGTTGAGTAGAGTGACAGCCGCCGGAAAGAAGCTGTTCCTCGACCTGCTGGTTCGGCAACGGAGAGACCTGTAGCGCCTCCCGGATGGTAGGAGGGTAAACAGTCCATGGTTGGGATGAGAGCAGTCCTTGGCGATGCTGAGCGCCCTCAGCAGACAGCGCTTGCTTTGGACAGACTCAATGGAGGGGAGCGAGGAACCGGCGATGCGTTGGGCAATTTTCACCACCCTCTGCAATGCCTTCCGGTCGGAGGCAGAGCAGTTGCCATACCATACTGTGATGCAGTTGGTAAGGATGCTCTCGATGGTGCAGCGGTAGAAGTTCACCAGGATCTGAGGAGACAGATGGACCTTCTTCAGTCTCCTCAGGAAGAAGAGACGCTGATGAGCCTTCTTGATCAGAGTAGAGGTATTGTGGGTCCAAGAGAGGTCTGTACTGTAGGCAAGGGACGGTGCGTCTACCCGATCTATTTCTCTCATCCTGATCTATTTAGACCGGGTAGATCTCTTCCTCTTATGATTTTGACCTCCTCTCACCCCTCGTCCTCCTGCGCTCTAAGGGATAGAGTCCCAGCCTGTTCAACCTCTCCCTATAACTCAGGCCCTCGCGTCCTGGCAACATCCTCGTAAATCTTCTCGCAGCCCTTCTCGCTTGTAGTTTTCCAGCCAGTTTTGCATGCTTTTCAATCTGATCAGATAATACATTAATTCAATTGTCAAACTCAAGTACAATAGGTAGAGCAAAGGGATAGAGAATACAGAATATAACTCTTATGAAGGTCCATTCAGAAGCCACAAGGTTAATTCCCGGGATGGTGGGACTGTCATATGTTGAAAGAATGGAGCGACTGGGCTTGTATAAACTGGAATTTAGAAGGATGAGAGAGGATCTTATTGAAACATATAAGATTATTAAGGGGTTGGGCATGCTAGAGGCAGGAAACATGTTCCCGATGTTGGGGGAGTCCAGAACCAGGGGCCACAGTTTAAGAATAAAGGGTAAGCCATTTAGAATGGAGATGAGGAAGAACTTTTTCACCCAGAGAGTTGTGAATCTGTGGAATTCTCTGCCTCAGAAGCTGGTTCTCTGGATCCTTTCAAGAGAGTTAGATAGATCTCTTAAAAATAGCAGAGTCAAGGGATATGGGGAGAAGGCAGGAATGGGGTACTGATTGTGGATGATCAACCATGATCACAGTGAATGGCGGTGCTGGCTCAAGGGCCCAAATGGCCTACTCCTGCACCCATTGTCTATTGTCTAACTGAGGGAAGATGCTGTTCCTGAGCCGGTTGGTGCATGCGTTTTACTCTCCAAAGAAAGCAAGGAGAAGAAGGAATGATCGGGGAGAGACAAGTCTCTGATTATCTTGTCTGGGCACAAGCATGAAACAGCGTTTAGTTTAGTTGAGTTTAGTTTAGTTTATTGTCACGTGTACAGTGAAAAGCTTTGTTGCGTGCTCTCCAGTCAGAAGGAAGACTACACATGATTACAATCGCGCCGTCCACAATGTACAGGTACAGGATAAAGAGAATGACATATGTGCAAGATATAGTCCAGTAAAGTCCGATTAAAGACAATCCAAGGGTCTCCAATGAGGCAAATCAGAACCACTCTGTAGTGGTTGCAAGGATGGTTCAGTTGCCCGATAACATCAAGGAAGAATCTGCCCCTGAATCTGGGGGCTGTGCGTTTTCACGCACCTGTACGTCTTGCCTGATGGGAGAGGGGAGAAGAGGGAGTGACCGGGTTGAGACTGGTCCTTGATTATGCTGCTGGCCTTGCCGAGGCAGCGTGAGGTATAAATGGAGTCAATGGAAGGGAGGTTGGTTTGTGTGATGGTCTGGGTTGCGTCCACAATTCTCTGCAATTTCTGGTGGTCTTGGATGGAGCTGTTCCCAAACCAAGCCGTGATGCACCCCGATAAAATGCTTTCTACGGCACATCTGTAGAAGTCGGTGAGAGTTGTTGGGGACATGCCAAACATCCAAAGCCTTTTAAGAAAGTAGAGGCGTGATAGTTGCAGGGGACTATTGCACTCGCTTTCCACGAGTGGGCAATTGTGAGCGGTTTTGGGCCTCGTATCTGAGGAAGGACGTGCTGGTGCTGGAGAGGATCTAGAGGAGGTTTGTGAGAATGATCCCAGGAATGAGTGGGTTAACATATGATGAACGTTTGACGGCACTGGGACTGTACTCGCTGGAGTTTAGAAGGATAAGGGGGGAACTCTGAACCTTACCGCATTGAGTGGATGTGGAGAGGATGTTTCCAATAGTGGGAGAGTCTAGGACCCGAGGCCACGGCCTCAGCATAAAAAGGGAAAGGTGTGGAGCTTGCGAGGGATTTCAGAAATGCAAGTATTGTGACCATCTGTGATAAATGCTTATCTGAGAATGAAACTATAACACACTCTTTTGTCCCTTGCATAAAACTTTACACATTTTGGAATGAAATTTTTGAAATGTTTACAAAACTATTGAATAGAAGGATCGAACCTAATACAGAAATGATTATCTTTGGATCAATGGAAGATGGGAATAAGCTAAACACGTTTCGAAAATCTCTACTTAATTATGGTTTAATAACGGCAAAAAAACGTATGCTTAAATTTTGGAAAAATGCGCCAACACCAACGCTCAAAATGTGGATTTCAAATATGTCGGAAACGGCATATCTGGAAGAAATGCGACTCCTTCTAGCAGGTAAAGCTGATTGACTGATTCTTATTGATTTGGCCTCCTTTTATAGATTTCTTACAAGCACCGGCTTCAACCTACGAGAACCTTTGACCTCCTGGCAACCCACAATGACCTCCTGGCAACCCACCTACGGCACGAGAATTCAACCATAGAAATAAAATATTTTAGAATCAGGGTGGCGAGTGGGCTGGAACAAAAAATAGGTATATAGCTTTTAATCTCCATTTTCCTTTTCTTCTTTTATTTTTATTTATTTTTTTATTTTTTACCGTCTCTTTCTTTCTTTCTTTCTTCTTCCCGCTTTTGGACTATTTTTCTATCTCACGCACCACTTATGTCAATCTCTTCTTTTCTACTCTTTTCGTCCTTAGTCCTGTTTTGCTATTAAATTAAAAAATAAGAAGTTGTATATGAAATGTAATGTGTCAACAAGTATAAGGCACTGAGGTACCACTGTATTGTACTTACTTCTAACAACAAAAAAGATTCTGACTTCAACTTTGACAAAAAAAGACGGCTAAAGCACAGTGTACAGTAAGTCCTTTAAAAGAGATGGGGAGAGGGGGGGATAAGGGGAAGAGGGGGGAGAAGGCGTGGAGACAACTTTTAAGAAGCCAGAGATACACGGCTGTGAAGCTCGGCGGACATTTAACATTACCGGTCGGTTATCCTTGGTTCTAAAAACTACTTGCTTGTTTTTTTTCCCCAATGAGCCAATGAAATTCACCGGTCAGCACCGGCTACAATCTACGAGAACGTTCGACCTCCTGGTGACCCACCTACGGCACGAGAATTCTCGCTACTCTCCGTGGCGGCTTCATTCTGGTCGCCACTAATTTTTCAACATGTTGAAAAATTCACGGCGACCATAATGAGGCCGCGACTAGTTCACAGAATGCGGGAACTCCTCACGACCATGAAAGCGACTCCCCGGCAACCACCTGCGAACATGTGACGACCGCAGTCTCCTGTAGTCGTCTAAAAAAACGCCTGAGTGCGACAGGGACTAGGACTGATGTGAAGAGAAATATTCTCATTCTGACAGTATTGAAGCTGAGGAGTGTGTAAACTGAATTCTTGAGCTTTAGTCCTTCGAGATTAGTTATTACCAGGGAGGAGGTGCTTGGAAACCTGAAAGGGCTGAATAGATAGATAGATAGCCTTTTATTGTCATTCAGACCGAAGTCTGAACGAAATTGCAGCAGTCATACATATAATACCATACAATAAAACAACAATAAACACATATTAACATCCACCACAGTGAGTCCACCCAGCATCTCCTCACTGTGATGGAGGCAAAAGTCTTAGGTCGCAGTCTCTTCCCTCCTCTTCTCCCTCTGCGCTGGGGCGATACCCCCCCCCCGTGCGATGTTAAGAACAGTCCCGCGGCTCAAACACCGCGGCCCGGGGTGGTTGAAGCTGCCGCCCACCAGTCCTGCAGAAGCAGCTGCTGGCCCGCGGCCGAACCCCAGACTCAGGCCACCGCCGCCAGAACACCGTCCCAGCCACCCTCACGTGAGTACTGTGCCGTCTTCAGCCTCGGGCTGGGCCGCCCCGACTTGGGCGTCGCTTCTCCCCCCGGACCTGAAGGTAGATAAGTCACCTGAACCAGATGGAATGCACCCTAGGGTTCTGAAAGAGGTGGCCTTAGAGATTGTGGAGGCGTTGATAGAGATATTTCAAGAATCACTAGAGACAGGAGAGGTCCCAGATGATTGGAAAATTGCCAATATTACCCCACTGCACAAGAAGGGAGCAAAGCAGAATAGTGTCAACTATACCGTAGGCCGGTTAGTCTGACTTCAGTGGTTGGTAAGATTTAGTGATGCACTTTTAAGGAATCCTAATACACCACTAGCCACATCTTCCCATCGCTACCCCTTTCCGCTGGGGACCATTCCTTCCGCAACTCCTTGGTTAATATCCCTTCCCACCCAAACCACCTCTCCACAGGTACCTCCCTCTGCAACTGCAGGAGATATTATACCTCATCCTTCGACACTGTCCAAGGACCCCGACAGTCTTTTCAGATGAGGCAGAGGTTCACTTGCACCTCCTCCAACCACATCTACTGTATCCGCTATTCCAGATGTGGACTCCTACACATCGGTGAGACCAAGCGCAGGCTCAGTGAACATCTCCATTCAGTCCGCCTAAACCTAGCTGATCTCTTGGTTGCGAAATAATGTTACCACCACTCCCAATCCCACACTGACCTTTCTGTCCTGGGCCTCCTCCATGGTCAGAGTGAGGCCACATGCAAGCTGTCCACCATGCACAGATACAGATTGCAGGCAATAATGTTCAGTACTTGATTCGTAAAGATAGTCCGAGGGTCTCCAATGAGGTATATAGTAGTTCAAGACCGCTCTCAGTTGGTGATGTTTCAATTGCCTGATAATAGCTGGGAAGAAACTGCCCCGAATCTGGGGGTGTGCATTTTCACATTTCTGTACCCCTTTGCCCGATGGGGAAGGGGAGAAGATGGAGTGACTGGAGCGAGACTGGTTCGTGATTATATTGGTGGCCTTGCCGAGGCAGCGTAAAATATAGACGGAGCTAATGGAAGGGAGGTTGGTTTGTGCGGCGGGTCTGGGCTGCGTCCACAATTCGCTGCGGTCTCGGATGGAGCTGTTCCCAAACCAAGCTGCGATGCGTCCCGATAAAATGTTGTCGGTGGCGCATCTGTTGAAGTTGGTCAGAGTAGTCGGGGGACAAGCCGAACTTCCTCAGCCTTGCGATGATGGAATCACAAAGGCGTTGAAGTGAGAGGGGAGGGTGGAGGGAGTGACCGTGGGGGCGGGCGAGCTTCGTCCTTGATCACGCGTTCCAGCCGACGGAATGAGCCAGACACCTCGTCATGCTGAAAACCATTTATTTTTTTTTGTGATATGCAAATGCATAAGTATAAATATTTTAATTTCCATTACGATACGACAGTGAGAACATTCACAAAGCTCCGTGGCGGAAGGGGAAGAAACAAACAAACAAACACGGAAGCCGCAAAACATTTTTGTTGCTTTTTTGTCTCTTCTTCTTCTTGTATTGCACAGTTCTGACAGCGTATATCTGAGACCAGAGCTTTAAGCGTCAATGCGACTACTGGGGGCAGCGGGGCCACGACGCACACCAAACTTCACCTGCACCATACGACAAACCGCAAAAAATAAAACCCAGACCCACGCAGTCCCACATTCTTCACATGGTCAACACATGGTTGCTACGTCCTTACCAAAACACAGATTTGTTTAATACAAGTACAAGGAAAATACTCATGATTTCTCCAAAAATGGCACACACACACACACACACACACACACACACACACAGATCTGGGGGAAAAAAAATAGGAGCAATGCCAATATATAGTTATTTACACCTCTGATAAGTTCTGTAAACAAGTGTTTAATACGCTTTAAAACCAGCTAAGAGCACAGATTTCTTTTTTTCTTTAAAGGCTGTAGAATGGGCAATAACTTATCTACACAGGGATTTGTCTCCACTAAAAGCTAGGAGAGAACTGCTCATCCGCCTAGCCTGCTTAGGAGTGAAACTGCATGATGACGAACGGCTAACACAGCACCAGGACATCATGAGGCAGATGGCACCATGCAACCCCTACCGAGTCGGAGTGAACTCCATAGGTGGATAGAATACATACCCACGGCTTCACGGCTTTTAGTGTCCCTATCTCTGCATTCCTGTTCACTTCAACCAAAAATCGAAGACCATTTTAAATTTCCTTCTGCACAGAAAACAGATAAAGGCTGAGCAAAATTAATTTGAAAACGTAATTTCCATCCAGCACTAAGTGGCTCCGAAGAGGGTCCACAGATTTTTTTTTAAACAAAAAAAAAACCCCCATCAATGTATTTTATGTACAAAGTTTTCTCCTCAGTGAAATGATGGCTCTTGAAACGGATGGAGCTACTCAATGCATTCAAATGGAATGTACATTTTAGCATTGCCTGCTAAAAACAGCAAGCATCTCTACAGCCGGACTATGCCCTGTTTACACAGCAACGTCCACTGAATGCCAACAAGGGATGCGCTCGTGTGGGAGATTGCCATGGATCGAGATGAACATTTGATGCATGTCACCACAGTGGTGTTCATGCGAACCTATGGGTCCAAAGTGTGCCTGCAACTGCGTTTCCTCTCTCCCTACCACACACCCTCCCCCCCCACCCCCCGCCCCGTTCCCAAGTTTGCAAAAGCCAGTAATTACATTATATCTACACAAAATACATTTTTTGCACCCAATATTTCAGACATTCAAGTGATCTTATAAATAGCAGAATATTTCTATTGGTCATTATAAAAAAAGGAATAGAGGGAGGGGGGAGGGTGGGGGGGCAAGGGGAAGATGTGGAGGGGGAAGAGAATTGAGAAAAGGGGGTGCGGAAAAAATTGGGGGCGATAGTGGGGAAGGGGGGCGATAGAGTGGGAAGGATATGGGGGATGATGGGCGGGGAAGGATATTGGGTTGATGGGTTGAGGAAGGATATGGAGGTGATGGAGGGGGAAGTATATGGGGGGTGATGGGTGGGGAATGATGGGGGTGATGAAGGGGGAAGGATATGGGGGTGATGGAGGGGGAAGGATTTGGGGGTGATGGAGGGGGAAGGATATGGGGAAGATGGAGGGGGAAGGATATGGGGAAGATGGAGGGGGAAGGATATGGGGGTGATGGAGGGGGAAGGATATGGGGAAGATGGAGGGGGAAGGATATGGGGGGTGATGGGAGTAGGATATGGGGGTGATAGAGTGGGAGGAAGGATATGGGGGGTGATGGGGGAGAAGGATATTGGGTTGATGGGTTGAGGAAGGATATGGAGGTGATGGGTTGAGGAAGGATATGGGGGTGATGGGTTGAGGAAGGATATTGGGTTGATGGGTTGAGGAAGAAGGATATGGAGGTGATGGATGGAGAAGGATATGGAGGTGATGGGTTGAGGAAGGATATGGGGGTGATGGGTGGGGAAGGATATGGGGGTGATGTAGGGGGAAGGATATGGAGGTGATGGGTTGAGGAAGGATATGGGGGTGATGGGTGGGGGAAGGATATGGGGTGATGGAGGGGGAAGGATATGGAGGTGATGGGTGGGGAAGGATATGGAGTTGAAGGGCGGGGAAGGATATGGGGGCGATGGAGGGGGAAGGATATGGGGAAGATGGGTGGGGAAGGATATTGGGTTGATGGGTTGAGGAAGGATATGGAGGTGATGGAGGGGAAGGATATGGGTGTGTCAGGGAGGAGCAGAGGAAGGCAACAAACAATGGTTGACTTCACAAAGGTAGCAATGCAAGGGCTTGGGGCCATAGTGGACTCCAGCATGCTTCTGAAGGATGGCCGTCCATCGGGTTCTGCCTCTCGCCACTCTGCCTCCTACTGCCGGCGTCGGAACCAGCTGCCGTGAGGCTGCTAAGAGTTGCTGGGCTGCGTTGCCTCCTGGGGACAGTGGGCCTGGTTGGCCGGGCCCACCTCTGGGTGGGTGGCACCCGGGGGCGACGGCTGCCCCGGCGGGTCGGCGGTGCAAGGCCTCTCCTCCTCCGTAGCAGCAGCAGGCGGCTGCAAATGGCCGACAAGCTCACGGCCCCCAGCGTCCATGGTGGCTTTGGCCGTCTGGGCTTCAGGCCCGAGACCGCCACCAGTTTTGCAGGCTCCGTCTTTTACGGTTCGGGCCGGACTCTTGGCCCCCTCGGGCTCCTCGACCGCTGGCAACACCCCGGCGGGCAAGCGAGTGGGCTGCAAGTTCTGGGAAACATCCTTGGTGTGTTCTGTCTTGCCCCAAAGAGTGGTCAGAGTGGTGCTGTCAGTGGGGGGAGAGGCAGCATTGTCCTGAGGGCCGGTCATCTGATGTAAGGCGCTCTTCACCACTGTACCCTGCTGCTCGGCTCTTTTAGACAAGCACACCTCCACCTTCGAAATACTTGGTCCCGACAGGAAAGCAATGTCAAGGGTTCCTTCCAGTGGCTTTAGACTCAGAATGGATCGCCCCTCCATCTTACACTCGTTCATTTGCCTGGTTATGCTCTCGGTCCCCGAACCCAACGGCGGCTTGGGCTTGTCTACGCAGAGCTGGCCCACTATCTTGGGACAGTCGGAAGGCGTGGGTCTCAGGTGGCAGTGGGCGCTGCAAGACGTGCCGGCCGGAGCGTTCTTCCTCTTGACGAACGAAGGCTCCTCGTTGCCCGCCGACAACAAAGGCTTCAGCTGAGCGCTGTGGAGAGCGGCGGCCATTTCCGGCGGGCCCTTCCCGCCGCTGCCTTCCCGGCAACACCTCATGCTGGGAGCCTTGGCCTCCAGCCTCTCGGAGCAGCGATGCGGCTCTTTGCCGTGCTTGCCCGCCCACTCCGGCCCGCCCTCCTTCCCGCAGAGGCTCTCCACCCTGCTGAGGCAGGGGCTGCCGGCACGTTTCTCGGCGCACGGCGCGCAGGCCCCGATCGGCGACGCCAGCGGGTGAGCGGGGCCGCTGGCGTTGGGCTCCGAGAGCAGCAGCAGCAGCGGGCCGCTGAGAGGGCTGCACTGCTGGCTGGGAGGCCGAGCTTTTAATTCATTGCACTTTCTGGCCTCCTCCGCCCCGTCCACGCCGACGGCGGCCACCTCCTCAGCCGCGTGGGCAGGGTCGTGTCCAGAGATGGCGCTCTGCTTCTGAAGGGATTCCCGCCGGACGTTCCAGTTGTTCTTTGTCTTGGCCGCGGCCGCCTCCCTCAGCTTCTCTTTCTCGGCCTCGTCCGCTGCCGCCGCTACCGCCACCGCCGACTCCTGCCTCCCCCCCGCCTTCCTGGCCGCCGGCCGCTTGAGGCAGCCCTGCTCCACCGGCCGTACTCTGGTGAGCGTGGGCATCTCGAAGGCGTTCTCATCCAGACTGTGTAGGCACAGGTCCCTCTGCAACGACTCCTTCCTCCCTCCCTCCTGCTGCTGCTGCTGCTGCTGCTGCTGCTTCTTGTCGCCCACGTAGGACGGTGACAGCTTCTCGGCCGACTGCACCCTCTTCAGCAACGGTGAGCGGGGGGGCTCGGCGCTCTTGGGCCGCACCATGTGCCGCAGGATGGTGGGCGGCGAGTGCATCTTGGCCGGGAAGGGCTGCGCCATCTTGCAGCCTCCCACCGAGTGGCCCAGCAACGGGGAGGGCGACCTCTGCGGAGAGGCGGGCTGAGGGGTGGGAGACGGAGTCCGCGCCAGGGGGGACAGGGGGATGTTGCCCGCTGACTTGCGCCTCCCCGACCTGTACCTCTGCCCGCTCAGCTTGGAGCTCAGTCCGTGGAGCGTGCTCGGCCGAATGTGTCCGGAGCCGGCGGGAGAATTCGGGGCGCTGGAGCTGGGGGAGCTGCTCTGAGATGAGTTGGTACCTGTTGTTGAAACACATTGCAGCAGTTAGTTTGAGTTTAGTTCAGAGATCACAGCGCGGGAACCTCCCCTTCGGCCCACCGACCAACGATCCCTGTGCATCACCACCACTCCACACACCCACCTGGGACAATTCTACATTTACACCAACCCTGGGCAGCACGCTGGCACAGCAGTAGAGTTGCTGCCTAATAGCCCTGTCCCACGGTACGAGTTCATTTCAAACTCGTGGTAAGCACGGAGAATGAACGTAGCGGGTACGTCGGAGCTCGGGGACGTCTCTTAGAGCTAACGGCAGGTACTCGGGAAGACTCGCTAACGGCAGGTAAGCTCGGGAAGACTCGTGAAGATTTTTCAACATGATGAAAAATGTCCACGAGAGCCCCGAGTACCGACGAGCGGCCATTACCGTAAATCTCCGAGTTTGAATCAGGGCAAACTCATGAGAACTCTTGGAATGAACTCGTACAGTGGGACAGGGGTTTTACAGCGCCAGAGACCCGGCTTCGATCCTGTCTACAAGTGCCGTCTGTACGGAGTTTGTACATTTTACCCCGTGACTGTGTGGGTTTTCTCCGAGATCTTTAGTTTCCATCCACACTACAAACATGTAGGTTGATTGGCCTGGTAAAATTGTACATTGTCCCTGGGATCGAACCCGTGTCTCTGGCGCTGCAAGTCCTGTAAGGCAGCAACTCAAACGCTATGCCACTGATTTATAATAACAAGGAAGTGATGTTGCCAGAGCTATAGGGTCCGGGCTATAGGGAGAGGTTCAGCAGGTTAGGACTCTTATTCCTTGCAGCGTAGGAGGCTGAGGGGTGGTCTTATAGAGGTGTAGAATGGGACGACAGATGGCGCAATGGGCTAAGTGTTCGGCTGGCGACCGGAAGGTAGCCGGTTCGAATCCCGCTTGGAGTGCATACTGTCGTTGTGTCCTTGGGGCAAGACACTTCACCCACCTTTGCCTGTGTGTAAATGTAATGTAATTATGTGAAGCACTTTGGGGTCAATGCAAGTTGACTGAAAATGTGCTATATAAATAAGATTATTATTATTATTATTATTATTATTATAAAATCATACGTGGAATAGATCAGGTAGATGCACAGTCTGTTGCCCAGAGTGGGGGAATCGAGGACATAGGCTTAAGGTGAAGGGGAAAAGATTTAATAGGGATCTGAGGGGTGACTTAGGGGTGATCTGGTGGGTGCATGGAACAAGCTGCTGGAGGAGGTAGTTGAGGCAGGGACTATCCCAATGTATAAGAAACAGTTAGACAGGTACACGGATAGGACAGGTTTGGAGGGATATGGACCAAACGCATGCAGGTGGGACATGTTGGCCGGTGTGGGCAAGTTGGGCCGAAGGGCCTGTTTCCACGCTGTGTCACTCTATGACTCTAACTGCAGACGCAGTTCCTTCTTACACACACACACAAACAGAATACTAACCAGACTGGAAGTCGGGGGCCGAGCGGAAGGACTGGGTTGGTGATCTTGGCGATAGACTGTGTGTGGGCGAGCCTGGCATACTGTCACTGGAAGAAAGCGAGCGGTTGAGTGAGGAGAAGCTTCGGCTGCTGTGCAGGATGACGGGCTGCTTGGCAAACCTTTTAAACAGTGATTTCCTCCTGTTCACAAATAAGAGAGGCAGACTGTTACATTTTGCAACCTTTGACCTTGCCATCAATTTTCACCATAATAATAATAATAATAATTTTATTTATAGAACACTTTAAAAACAAACATAGCTGCAACAAAGTGCTGTACATCACTAATCATTGACAAAAAAAGTTAATACACACCAAAAATAACAATCAAAAGAAATAGTAGGAAAAGACATGTAAAATAAAGAAACATCAAAAACACCACAAACAGAAGCAACGCCTCAGGCATGGTCAAAAGCCAGGGAGTACAAATGTGTTTTAACACTGGATTTGAAGATGGACAATGAGGGGGCCTGTCTGATGTGCAACGGCAGGGTGTTCCAGAGTGCCGGAGCAGCAACAGAGAAGGCTCTATCCCCTCTGAGCCTCCGACTAGACCTCGGAACCTCCAGGAGCAGCTGACCAGCTGACCTGAGGAACCGGGCAGGAGCGTATGGGTGGAGCAGCTCAGAGAGGTAAGGCGGGGCAAGCCCATTCAGAGATTTAAAAACAATAACATGGTAAACTTAAGCCCCTGTCCCACTGTACGAGGTAATTCACGAGTTCTCCCGAGTTTTCCCCGGATTCAAACTCTGAGAATGTGCGTAAGAGTTCGTGAATGTCTCGTAGCGGCTCGTAATGCTAATGGTAGGTACTCGCGACATCCGGTAATATGGAAGTTATAAACAAGTTACTTATTTCTACTTTTGCACCTTTGCATTCTGCATAAATACATTTATATCCTTGTATTAAACATAAACTAAAATGGTGTGTGTAAACTTGGCCTTAGCTAAAACATAGCTGGGAAGCAACAGTTTTGAGGGTGGCCAGCCGACAGAGGAAGAGATAGGAGGGGAAATGCAAAGACTGAACCCAGGTCAGAAGTTAATGGTGGCGAGACAGAGAATACTAGAATCAAAGACAGATTGATACAAGAGGAGTACAGCATGAAAGATAATGTAGCAGAGATAAGGCTGAAAAACTAATAAAGAGCTGCCTGTTTCTGTGGATCAGAGAGCAATTAGAGGACGGACAGGAGGTGTCGTCTCTTAATGTTCCAGCCGAATATTTGCAAATAAAGGCTTTCGTCTTCTTGAAGAATTCTCCATGTCTGTGTCACCTTATCCAACTTTGAGTCTTAAAACCACGACAGTAACTCGTGACATTTTATCATCCCAGCAAAAAATGTCCACGAGTAAAAAAATACTCGTGATGAAAAAAATTGTACTTCCAGATTCAGGTATAGGTTCGTCCCGGTTGTTATCGGGCAACTGAACCATCCTAGAACAATCTGCCCCACATGCGATTGAAGTCCTGCAAAACCTTCTGGTCTTCCCTTAAATCCCTGGAAGACTTTGACTCCAAGGCTGAGTGGGGCAGAGCCTGGAAAGATGCCAACACCAACATCGCAGACCCCACAGTGAAACCACCGGGTTTTGACCTCCGTGGCAGGCAATGGCTAACCCTGAACAGAATCCACACCCTCCACGCAAGAACAGCCCATCACCTGCACTAGTGGGGGATGACAGACAGCCCTGCTTGCGACTGCGGACGTCCAGACCAGACCATCCCACACATCGCGAATGACCGCCCACTGAGGCATTTCCCTGGGGGCATCAGAGCTATCCACCCAGTAACTGATGCTGTCCTGGCCTGGATGTCTACCCTTGACCTACAACGCGAGGCTGTGCACGCCTGACGCAAGAAGAAGAGGAAGACCATCCTACCACAACCAGAGAGCAGACCTGAACTACCCACCTCATTGGAGACCCTCTGGCTATCTTTGATTGGACTTTACTGACTTTACCTTGCACCAAACGTTATTCCCTTATCGTGTATCCATACAACGTAAAAGGCTCGGTTGTAATCATGTATTGCCTTTCCGCTGACTAGCACACAACAAATGTTTTTCACTGTACCTTGGTACACGGGACACGTGATCATTTCAAGTAGAGCTCTGGGCTGTAATGATGCTGGTTTACTCCACAATGTGCTGGGCAGCATGCTGGTGTACCAGTAGAGTTGCTGCCTTACAGCAGCAGAGACTCGGGTTCGATCCTGACTGTGGGTGCTGTCCGTATGGAGTTTGTACATTCTCCCCGTGACCTGCATGGGTTTTCTCTGGGTGCTCCGATTTCCTCCCACACTCAAGATTCAAGAGAGTTTATTGTCATGTGTCCCTGATAGGACAATGCAATTCTTACTTTGCTTCAGCACAACAGAACATAGTAGGCATGACTACAAAACAGATCAGTGTGTCCATATACCATTGTATAAATATATACACACATGAATAGACTGATAAAGTGCAAATAACATATAATGCGCTATTTTACTTCGGAGTCACGTGAGGAACTCGTGAAGAACCCCGCCAGGACGCATGCGTGTCATATCGCTTTCACGCTTGCGAAATGACAGGCGGGGTGGAGCGTTCCCCCGCAGCGGTAAGTTTGAAACCGCGACCTGCAGGTAAGTGATTTACTCTGTGGTAGTGTTTGTCCCCACGCTGTTTTTACACGGGGGGGGGGGGAAGCTGGACAAAATAGTGTCCACAAGTGCTGCGAGTGAAGCTGGCTGGGGAGGACCGCGAAGTTGCGGGAGCCAGCAGCAGCTGAAGGCACAAGCCCCGTAAGGGATCAGCTGTGCCGACTTTTGGTCCCGCGCCGGCCAGAACACCACGGCCGTGCGGGAGATTATTCAGAATGGGGCCGTCGACTTTTGACAAGTCGAAAACGGCAGGAGGCGGGGTGGAACGACGTTCCCCCGTAGCGACAATTTAAACCAGGACCTGCAGGTAAGAGCTGCGGTCTTTTTGTGTTTTCCCATGCTGATTACAGGTGGAGAAACCAACGGGCTGCGACAAAGCTGGTGGGCTAGCAGCGGCCAGCGGCACTTGAATCACCTATAATGGGATCAGCTGTGCCCGATGTCGCCTCCGCACCGGCCAGATCCACTCCGCGGCCGGGCGGTAAGGCAAGACAAAAAAACCATCAAAGTCGTGGACTCAGAGGAGTCCGACTTTGAGCAGCCGCGGGCGGCCAGCGACCGTGAGCGCTGGAGCCGGATGGAGCGGTGTGTGGAGCATTTGCTCCAACGTGACAGGCTCCGGGAGATGGAGTCGAGTCACTGTGGGCTCTATGTAAAACCCACAGCAGCACCTCTTGTAGGGCTGCACAGTGCTTCTCCCTCGTCAGAGGGGAGTACTGGGGGTCAGTTCTGGGCTGATCTTGAAGAGGGGTTTCCAGAACAGAAATCAAGTGTGCAGGCCGTGCAGGAACGTGAAAATCTACTGGACATGATGTCCAACTTCATACAGCCAGACCAGACTGGCCAAAACCTGGAGGACACCTGACACCGGGTAACTGTATATCCCGGAATGTTTCCTGTAGTAAATAATTGTATATGGAAACTCCTAAACAGCGGGGATAACAGCTTTCACCCGCACAGTGGATGAGAAGGACATGTCGCAGGACCAACAGGATGAACACATGGCCATAGACAGCACCCTTATGCACCCACCAGTAGAACAAGACCGACTGGTGAAAGCTCGAAGGTCCGGTACACCAAACATGAGTCTTTCTTAGGCCATGGCCCAGACCGGCCTTCTTGGAAGATACGCAAACCTCCAACATCAACCAAACCACAAACCCAGACACCGACGCCTCAACATCAACGAAGGATTTACAAAAATAAGTAAACCTGCCACTGGTAACTATGGAGGTAGGTGGGTCTGGTTCCCTACAAATTGCAGGGAGCATGGAGGTTGGGGGGGGGAGATTACTCTCCTTTCTGGATGCATGGAGTATGTTAACTACCGATACTTATATTTAAGCAGTATCCAGGGATATACAATAGAATTATACACAAGTACAGCCCTCCAGTTCAACATATACCGAACCGAATGTTCGTACTTTCCGGTAAAGAAAAACCAGAAGCGCAGGCTGAACTGGAGCGGCTTTACGCAAAAGGGGTAATTGAAAAATCCCAACACGAACCGCTAGAATTCATGTCCAATATCTTTACCAAAATCAAAAAAGATGGTGGTTGTCGCATCATCATAGATCTGACCAAATTGAATACATTTGTACAATATATTCATTTTAAAATGGAAACCTTTGTTACTGCTAAACAATTGATTTCCAAAGGTTACTTCATGGCTAGCATCGATTAAAAATTGCTTACTATTCAGTACCTATACGAGGTGACCACAGATGTTACTTAAAATTCAACTGGATGGGAGAGCTCTGGCAATATAGAGTGCTGCCAAATGGGTTAACATCAGCCCCCAGGCTGTTCACTACAATTTTGAAACCAGCCCTAGCGTTTCTACGGAAATTAAAACACATGGTCATGGCATATCTAGATGACATACTTATTGTGGGCAAAACTTTGGAATTGGCCAAGCAAACTGTAACAGCCACAAAACAGTCATTGAAAAACTGGGGTTTATTATCCATCCAGTTAAATCTAAATTAACGCCTTCCACTACTATGGACTATTTGGGGTTCACCATTGACTTAGTTCACATGTCGGTGACTTTGCCAAAGGGAAAGGCTATAGACTTAATAGAGGCTTGCAATAACCTCATTGACATCAGTAACCGCCCATCAGATTGGTAGCAAAAGTAATTGGCAAAATGGTGGCTGCTTTTCCAGCCACACAATTTGGACCTTTACATTACCAAAATTTACCGAGAGCAAAAATACAAGCACTCAAAATCATTGCTGGTCATTTTGACAGACCAATAAAGCTACCAATCAAAGCTATAATGGAACTAAAATGGTGGATAGATAACATTTGGCTTTGTTTCAATCCAATCATTATCAGCAACCCTTCTATGGTGCTACAAACTGATGCCAGTGCACTTGGTTGGGGTGCCACCAATTCCATCTCCAGCTGTGGAGGTAGATGGACTGTTCAGGAGGCATCATTATTACTAACACTGGGCATAAACTACCTGGAAATGTTGGGTGCATTCTATGGCCTAAAGTCATATTGTACTGGGTCATATCACCAGCATGTTAGACTACAGATTGACAATACCACCGTGGTAGCATATATCAACCACATGGGTGGAAACAAATCGACATCATGTGACAATCTGGCTAATACAATTTGGCAATGGTGTATCCAGAGAGATATTTGGATATCAGCTACTTACCTACCAGATAAATTAAATTTAGTGGCAGACACCAGGTCACGTAAATTTAATGAAAACACCGAATGGATGTTGAATAAAAAGTATTTGCTGATATTACAGCACGATATGGAACACCAGATATCGATCTATTCGCACCCAGGCTTAATCACCAGTTATCAAATTATGTTTCATGGGAACCAGACCCTGGGGCAGCGGCGACAGATGCATTTTCGCTGCATTGGGGGGAAATTGTTTATTTATGCATTCCCGTCTTTCTGCCTCATCAGTCGGGTATTAAGGAAAATACAGCAGGACTCTGCGTCTGGTATTTTAGTAGTACCCGATTAGCCTACTCAACCATGGTTCCCAGTGATAATGAACATGGTATTAGAACTATGTATCACCATCCTGAATAGACCAGACTTGTTGGTTCATCCCGTAACAAGGGATAGCCACCCATGCCATAACTATTTGAATTTATTAATTTGTAGAGTTTAAAAATACCTCTACTACAGCTGGGACTGACGGACCGAACAGTGAATATGATTTCGGCGGCCCAAAGACAGTCCACCAAAAACAGTATCTGGTCTATATCAGGAAGTGGGAGATGTATTGTAACAAAAACAGCATCACCTACAGAGATATGAACACCCCATCTGTGCTGGAATACCTGGCAGGCCTCCATTATGATGAGGGGCTCAGTTACAGTGCCATCAACTGCGCCAGAAGTGCCTTATCGACTTATCTATGGCAAGGAACAGAGCGTCACTCTGTTGGGACTCACCCACTGGTAACAAAACTTATGAGGGGAATTTTTAATACCAATCCCCCAAGAACCAGGTACTCCCAAATATGGGAAGTGAGTATTGTCCTGAAGACGCTCAGGAATTGGTCTCCAGCAACAGCTCTGTCCCTACATAGACTGACATTAAAAACAGTCATGCTAATGGCATTGGTCATGGCACAAAGGGTACAGTCATTACATAAATTAAGACTGGACAACATGACTTCTTCATCTGAAAACATTACGTTTCATATTAATGAATTAGTGAAACAGAACAGACAGGGATCAGCGGGCCTCAATATCGTGGCTAAATTTAGGTCTTACCTAACAGATGATCGTCTCTGTATAGTAAAACATTTGTCGTTATATATGGAGAAAACGAAAATCATCAGAGGCAATGAGAAGGCACTTTTAGTCAGCCTAAAGCAACCACACAAAAAAGTGTCGGTCCAGACCATCTCAAGATGGCTGAAACAGGTTCTAACACAGGCTGGGGTGGATACTAATATTTTAAATCTCATTCCACCAGGGCTGCAGCTACATCAGCAGCTATGCAGTTGGATGTACCAATGGACCAAATCCTCAAGGCAGCAGGATGGTCAGGGGAAAAAACACTCCAACTATTTTATCATAAACCAGTCATTAAACCTGGAACATTTGCAGAAACAATTTAAGTTCTGTAATTTAATTACCCCATAAATAGGGGCTATAATTTGCGTTAATTAATTCATGGATTTCAATGTCGGATCCATGTCTAAAATATTTTGACACAATTCCTCCTAGTCATTAAGGCGGATGTGATGCATGGACTCGTTTCCACGGCATGAAATCACAGAGCTTTGAAATCTTCACGTAGTCACTCACGTGACTCCGAAGTAAAACAGTGAGATTAAACGAGAACTTACCAGTTCGAAGTTTGATCATTATTTTATGAGGAGTACATTGAGGGAATACGTGTCCTCCGCTCCCACCCATGATCATATACTCAACTGGTATTTCTTTCTCTAATCTTACTATGTTTAAGTCATTACAGTTATCTGTGATTTCACACCGCTGCTTTGAAGACTGACACGCATGCATCCTGGCGGGGTTCTTCACGTTTTCCCTCAACGTACTCCTCACAAAATAATGATCAAACTTCGAACTGGTAAGTTCTCGTTTAATCTTACTATTAATGTTCAGAGTTTTGTTCGTGCCAAGTTTAATAGCCTGATGGCTGTGGGAAAGTAGCTATTCCTGAACCTGGTCACTGCAGTCTTCAGGCTCCTGTACCTTCTACCTGAAGGTAGCAGGGAGATGAGTGTGTGGCCAGGATGGTGTTGGTCCTTAATGATACTGCCAGCCTTTTTGATGCAGCGACTGCGATAAATCCCCTCGATGGAAGGAAGGTCAGAGCCGATGATGGACTGGGCAGTGTTTACTACTTTTTGTAGTCTTTTCCTCTCCAGGGCGCTGAAAAGTGAAGAAAGCAAATGGCACGTTGGCCTTTATAACAAGAGGAATTGAATATAGGAGCAAAGAGGTCCTTCTACAGTTGTGCAGCGGCCTAGTGAGACCACACCTGGAGTATTGTGTGCAGTTTTGGTCCCCTAATTTGGGGAAGGATATTCTTGCTATTGAGGGAGTGCAGTGTAGGTTTACAAGGTTAATTCCCAGGATTGCGGGACTGTCATATGGTGAGAGAATGGTGAGAGAATGGAGCGGCTGGGCTTGTACACTCTGGAGTTTAAAAGGATGAGAGAGGATCTTAATGAAACATATAAGATTATTAAGGGTTTGGACACGCCAGAGGCAGGAAACATGTTCCCGATGTTGGGTGAGTCCAGAACCAGGGGCCACAAAAATAAGGGGTAAGCCATTTAGAACGGAGACGAGGAAACACTTTTTCTCACAGTGAGTTGTGAGTTTGTGGAATTCTCTGCCTCAGAGGGCGGTGGAGGCCGGTTCTCTGGATACTTTCAAGAGAGAGCTAGATAGGGCTCTTGAAGATAGCGGAGTCAGGGGATATGGGGAGAAGGCAGGAATGGGGTACTGATTGTGGACGATCAGCCATGATCACATTGAATGGCGGTGCTGGCTCGAAGGGCCGAATGGCCTAATCCTGCACCTATTGTCTATTCCTTCTCTCCAGAGTTGCTGCCTGTCCCGCTGAGTTACTCCAGCATTTTGTGTGTAGCATCTGTAGGTCTTTGTTTCTAATCATTCATATGGTGGCGTATACGAGGAATGGCATTTGTTGCTGCAACAATTACCTTTCTTGACCTTCCTTCTTTTTGTTTTTCTTACTCCGTCTCATCATTCGGCTCCTATAGCTGGGTCTCCTTGCTGGGCCAGTTCGGATTGACGTGTTCTCAAAGGAGGTGGTCGTGATGGCGACCTTGTTGCCACTCTGTGGTCATGGTGAGAAAGAACAGGATCATTACCAGTCTGACGGAGTGCACGTGTTTCACAGCGAATCTCAAACGTCCGAATCACGCACTGTAATGCTAGCCAAGATTTTAAAATAACATAAATTGCACCCTCACAGTGATTTATAACGCAGTATCGGACGGCACGGTGGCACAGCAGTAGAGTTGCAGCCTTACAGCGCTTACATTCACCCCGTGACCTGCGTGGGTTTTCTCCGAGACCTTCGGTTTCTTCCCACATTCCAACGACGAACAGGTTTGTAGGTGAATTGGCTTGGTATAAGTGTTAAATTGTCCCTAGCGTGTAGGATAGTGTTGACGTGCGGGGATCGCTGGTCGGTGTGGACTCGGTGGGCCGAAGGTATTGGGGGTTCAGTATTGGGGGTTCAGTATTGATGTGGATAGAGAACTGGCTGGCAAACAGGAAGCAAAGAGTAGGAGTAAACGGGTCCTTTTTCACAATGGCAGGCAGTGACTAATGGGGTACCGCAAGGCTCAGTGCTGGGACCCCAGCTATTTACAATATATATTAATGATCTGGATGAGGGAATTGAAGGCAATATCTCCAAGTTTGTGGATGACACTAAGCTGGGGGGCAGTGTTAGCTGTGAGGAGGATGCTAGGAGACTGCACGGTGACTTGGATAGGCTGGGTGAGTGGGCAAATGTTTGGCAGATGCAGTATAATGTGGATAAATGTGAGGTTATCCATTTTGGTGGCAAAAACGGGAAAGCAGACTATTATCTAAATGGTGGCAGATTGGGAAAGGGGGAGGTGCAGCGAGACCTGGGTGTCATGGTACACCAGTCATTGAAGGTAGGCATGCTGGTGCAGCAGGCAGTAAAGAAAGCGAATGGTATGTTAGCTTTCATTGCAAAAGGATTTGAGTATAGGAGCAGGGAGGTTCTACTGCAGTTGTACAGGGTCTTGGTGAGACCACACCTGGAGTATTGCGTACAGTTTTGGTCTCCAAATCTGAGGAAGGACATTATTGCCATAGAGGGAGTGCAGAAAAGGTTCACCAGACTGATTCCTGGGATGTCAGGACGGACTGTCTTATGAAGAAAGACTGGATAGACTTGGTTTATACTCTCTAGAATTTAGGAGATTGAGAGGGGATCTTATAGAAACTTACAAAATTCTTAAGGGGTTGGACAGGCTAGATGCAGGAAGATTGTTCCCGATGTTGGGGAAGTCCAGGACAAGGGGTCACAGCTTAAGGATAAGGGGGGAAATCCTTTAAAACCGAGATGAGAAGAACTTTTTTTCACACAGAGAGTGGTGAATCTCTGGAACTCTCTGCCACAGAGGGTAGTTGAGGCCAGTTCATTGGCTATATTTAAGAGGGAGTTAGATGTGGCCTTTCTGGCTAAGGGGATCAGGGGGGTATGGAGAGAAGGCAGGTACGGGATACTGAGTTGGATGATCAGCCATGATCATATTGAATAGCGGTGCAGGCTCGAAGGGCCGAATGGCCTACTCCTGCACCTAATTTCTATGTTTCTATGTATCTCTAAACTAAACTGAACTAAAATTATATCGTTGCTAATAAAAAAATATTCTATCACTTTCAGGCAAAGCACCCAAGAACCATCATAAAAGACAAGGGAACAGAGAAAGGCCTGGATAGAATGGATGTGGAGAGGAACCATTGCTTCAGGAAGAAGTTGAGGAGGAATTTCTTCAGTCAAAGGGTGAATCTGTGGAATTGATTGTCACAGAAGGCTGTGGATGTCGTCAATGGATATTTTCAGGGCAGAGATAGATTCTTGATTAGTACGGGTGTCAGGGGTTATGGGGAGAAGGCAGGAGGATGGGGCTAGGAGGGGAGAGATAGATCAGCCATGATTTATAGGTTTATTGGCCAAGTATTCACAAACAAGGAATTTGCCTTGGTGCTCCGCCCGCAAGTGACAACATGACCTACAGTGCGAGTTAAGAATGACACATGAATGGCGGAGTAGACTTGATGGGCCAAATGGCCTAATTCTGATCCTATCACGTGAAAAATTAGCTACCTAAGGTAAGACACACAATGTTGGAGTAACAGTGCAGCGTGCCTGGAGATCATGGATAGTTGACATTTGGGTCAGGACCCTTCTTCAAACTGATTGTAGGGGTGGGGGAAAGAAAGGTAGAACCGTGAAGGGCAGAATAAAGCATTAATACAGGTGAGGGGGAGGGGGGAGAGGGGTTAATAGGTTATTGGACAATGGCTGAAGAAGGTTTCTGACTTAACATGATGTCTGACCATTCCTTCCACATACAGTATAACCTCTGAATGACAACACAGTGCCTCAGCTGGTAGAGCCACTACCTCACAGAGCCAGAGACCCCGGTTCGATCCGGACCGCGTGGGTTTCCTCCGGGTGCTCCGGTTTCCTCCCACATCCCAAAAACGAGCAAGTCTGTAGATTAATTGGCCTTTGTAAATTGCCCTTAATGTGTGGGAAAAAGTGGGATAGCATAGAATTGTGTGAAATGGGTGATCAAAGGTCGGCAGGGACTCGGTGGGCCGAAGGGCCTGTTAGTTTCCCTGCTATATCTCATGGGATTGAACAAATATTCTGCCTGACCTGCTGTGTTCCTCCAGCATTTTGTGTTTTGATCAAGATTCTAGCAAGTGCAGTTTCATTTGCCTCTGCTCTCTGTGGGCGTGGGCAGGTGCTATAGACCTGCACGGGAAGGTAGACGCTCCCGACCCCATGGGGTTCGTCAGCCTGGGAAGGCAGTCCATCTAGGAGACGGAACACTGATTTAAAACCTCCACTGCCTTGTGGCCATATCCAGTCATGGTAAAGGATCCAGGAATAAACCTCAAGAAAATCCGGAGTTGGAACTTCTTCCCTATAATACGATGACCAAAATAAGCACAGTACAATGTGACCTCATCAACGTCTTGTACCACTACAGCATGACTTCTATACTCAATACTCTGAATGATGAAGGCCAATGTGATCAAGTTGGGCCCAACTTAGTATTTACACAGTACATATTCTGTCACGCTGCTGTAGGTAAGAGTTTCATTGGTCTGTTTGGGACAATAAAACAATTCTCTACATTTTTTTAAAAAACCTTGTTTAGAGATACTGCGCGAAAGCACGCCCTTCGCCCATCGAGTCCGCACCCCACCGGCAAACCCCGCACATGAACACCACCCTACACACACTAGGGACAATTAACACATACACCTAGCCAATTAACCTACAAACCTGTACGTCTTTGAGGCGTAGGAGGATACCAGTGATCTCGGAGAAAACCCACACAGGTCACAGGGAGAAAGTACAATCTCCATACAGACAGCGCCCGTAGTCGGGATCGAACCCGGGTCGCCGGTGCTGTAAGGCAGCAGCTCTACGACTGCGCCACCGCGATTGCCCGGTGAAACGCGATACATAGTATGGTAACGTTTGATACCTTGACAAGTAGTTCCACCACTTCAGTGTGTACCAGGCCGAGGACTGGCTCGCTATTCACGTGTGTTATGAGATCGCCGGCCTTCAACCCTGCCACATAAGCCGCACTCCCTTCTTCCACGTTCTGGCAACGGAAAATAACAATTAAATCAATCGTTACATGCCTTGGATAGATGATGTGGAGAGGAAGTTTCCACTAGTGGGAGAGTCTAGAGGTCATAGCCTCAGTATAAAAGAATGTTCCTTTAGGAAGGAGATGAGGAGGAATTTCTTCAGTCAAGGGGTGGTGAATCTGTGGAATTGATTGCCACAGAAGGCCATGGATGCAGTCAATGGATATTTTTAGGGCAGAGATAGATAGATAGTACGGGTGTCAGGGGTTATGGGGCTAAGGCAGGAAAATGGGGTTAGGAGGGAGGGATAGATCAGCCATGTTTGAATGGCGGAGTAGACTTGATGGGTCGAATGGATTTAAGAGAGAGTTAGATAGAGCTCTAGGGCCTCCTCCTGCACCTATTTTCTATGTTTCTATGAATGGCCTAGTTCGACTCCTATCAGTTATGGCCTTTGTCTGAGCAGTTACGTTCATTCCAGTGATGGAGGGTGAGGTACAGACTTACCCAGACAATGTGATGGACCGTGTACACATCGCTGTCACCCATGTACACTCGGATGGCGCGCAGCGTGAAACCGTACTTCTTTCCCGAGCTGTAGATGATTATGGGCGGCTTTGGACTTCCGGAGCTGGTGGACGAGTCCCGGCTGGGAGATGAATCTCTCGACGAAGGGTCAGATGAGAGTGAATGTGGGGAGATCGGACTCGCCAACGGAGACACACCGTACACATCTGAAATAAGTAAGAGCAAACCTTTCTACAGCTATGGATTTTCATGTGTTTTCTTTGTTTCATGTAGTGTGTTTTATGTTTTTTTATGACTATCGGCAGATCAATTTCCCTCCTGCGAATAAATAACCTCTGAGTGTATCGTATCGTATGAACTGCTGAGAGAACACAGCTGGAAGAGTTTAAGGGTAGGAAGGAACTGCAGATGCTGGTTTACACTGAAGATAGACACAAAATGCTGAAGTAACTCAGCGGGGCAGGCCGCTTCTGTGGAGAAAAGGAATAGGTGACGTTTCGGGTAGTTGTACAGTTGCAGTTGTACAGAGCCCTAGTAAGACCACACCTGGAGTATTGTGTGCAGTTTTGGTCCCCTAATTTGCTATTGAGGGAGTGCAGCGTAGGTTTGCAAGATTAATTCCCGGGATGGCGGGACTGTCGTATGTTGAGAGAATGGAGCAGCTGGGCTTGTATACTCTGGCGTTTAGAAGAATGAAAGGGGATCTCATTGAAACATATAAGATTGTTAAGGGCTTGGACACGCTAGAGGCAGGAAACATGTTCCCGATGTTGGGGGAGTCCAGAACCAGGGGCCACAGTTTAAGAATAAGGAGTAAGCCATTTAGAACGGAGATGAGGAAACACTTCTTTTCACAGAGAGTGGTGAGTCTGTGGAATTCTCTGCCTCGGAGGGCGGTGGAGGCAGGTTCTCTGGATGCTTTAAAGAAAGAGCTAGATAGAGCTCTTAAAAATAGCGGAATCAGGGGATATGGGGAGAAGGCAGGAACGGGGCACTGATTGCGGATGATCAGCCATGATCACATTGAATGGCGGTGCTGGCTCGAAGGGCCGAATGGCCTACTCCTGCACCTATTGTCTATTGCCTATTGAGACCCTTCTTCAGACCGATTGAAGAAAATTGTAAATTATCCCCAGTGTGTGTAGGATAGTGTTAATGTGCGGGGATCGCTGGTCGGCGCGGACTCGTTGGGCCGAATGGGCCTGTTTCCCCGCTGTATCTCTAACCTAAACTAAACATTTGGACAGGTACATGGATAGGAGAGGTTTAGAGGGTTCTGAATCAAATGCGGACAGGTGGGACCAGCATAGATGGGGCATTTCACTTGGCATGGGCAAGTTGGGCTGAAGCGCTTTGTTCTCTGCTCTAGGACTCTGTGATCTTAACAGCAACCTCTGGTGACCTTGCCCGCCCCACCCAAGGTTTCCATGAGGTCACCGGAGGTTTTGGTCACTCTCCCTAATGGTCGAAAGTGGTTTCCGCGGTGGTCGAGGCTTCATCTAGGTTGCTGCTATTTTTTCATCATGATTAAAACCGGCCTCGACTAAAAATACATTTGTTTTAAAAATCGATAATTTTTTAGTCGCAGGTCTAATCGAAACCGGTTGCGATGCTAGTCAAAGGTAGTCAAGGGAGGTCGAAGGAGGTTTTCTTCATAGTCAAGGAAGGTTTTCAACATATGTGTGGGAGGTGATAGGAGTTTGCAGGTCACCTCGACCTTGATTTTTTTTTGGGTGACGGGCAAGGTCACCAGAGGTTGCTGTTTAGGTCTCCTAAGTGGGACAGGCCCTTAAGTATACGAGACAAATGGTTGGAACAGGTTCTGCCTTTTTTGCAACAATTCCCAGCAGGGATTGAGTTTTATTCTTTTCTGCAAGGTTTGATTTATAGTTATTTAAATAAACCCAGAAGCGTATTAACTGCACACACAAAACATGAGGAGTTGTTCATTGCTCATGCTGTGCAAAGCTCTGCAAAAATATATAGCAGTTCCAGTCAAAAAATATTACACACATCTTCAGATCTTAATCCCTTAAACCCCTGTCGCACGGTGCGAGTCCACCCACCAGTAATCTCGAGTTTAAAACAAATCAAACTCGTGGTAATCACGTAGAATTAACGTCGCGGGAACGTCGGAACTCGTGGACGTAACTTAGCGACTGTTAACGCTAACGGCAGGTACACGGGAAACTTGTTAACTCATGAAAATCTTTTAACGCGATGAATGATTTCCACGAGTCAAATTTACTCTTGAAGTGAAAATTTTAAACTTTTAAACTCGTTGTAAGAAGGTAGTAGCCCGTGAGTTTACCGTAGTGACTCGTGAGTCTACCGTGGGTTTGGCCTGAGTGCCAGAAGTGAATTGTTGAAGATTAGTCATCTCCGGAGAACTTGGATAGGTGACGTTTCATGTCGGGACTCTTCTTCAAACATTGGTCCCTTCTTTCACCCGAAACGTCACCTGTCCATGTTCTCCACAGATACTGCCTGACACGTTGAATTATTCCAGCACTTTGGTTTTTTTTGCATAAACCAGCTTCTGTAGTTCCTTGTGTTCCAAAATGTAATGCTTTATAAATGTCCATAGATGCTGCCTGTCCCGCGGAGTTACTCCAGCACTTTGCGTCTGTGTCCCTGGAGACCTCGTTTTAGGTATGTTGCAAAACCTACCTGAATCGTCTTTGAGAATCTACCCCAGGCCGTGTGCGCGATTTTGGCGCTGTTTAGAGGGGGCGGGTTTAAAATGTGATTTTTACTAGGCTGTTGCAATCGAAAATGTTCAGCCTAGTAAATCATTAACGAAAAATCGCTGAACGACCCCGTCGCAAAAGGTATTATTAGTTTTTATGGCCTTGTATAATAGTTATAATAGTTTAAAAATCACTCTCTAAACCCGCGACCTCTCGCAGCCCCAGGGTTTTATAAAGCAAACAATTAAAGGTATGTACCTTATTTTTACATTAAAAGGGGCTTCTTAAGACCCCTTTATACAAAGTTTACTATAGCGAGTAGCTCATTTTGGGCTCTTTATATCCCGCAGTATTTTTCTGGGCATTTGAGGGCACAAATCCAGCGCAATATGAACGTTCTAAACCAGCGCGTTCACAGGAACCCACTAGAAAGCCGATTTAAAATGGACTTTAATTTACAGCAATTGAACACTAAATTCCTTCCATTTGGCCTATAAATTAATGTAAATGAGATTTAAAAATCATGTTTTATTGTGAATTATTTGTGAATATTATTTGGACACTTAGGCTATTTGAAAATGTTAATCATTTATTAAGAAATGGATAGATGTTTAGATCTAGTAATTGAAGTTTGAAATTTGCTACACTTGGGTAACTAACTAATTATATGCTTTAATTTCAGGTCATCCAAGTAAGATTATTTTATATTTGTTTCAGAATGGTTCAATCTATGATAACTGAAAATTTCATTCAGTTCTCTTAATTTTTAAGAAGGTTATGGGCTTTTGACTGTCCATGATCACAGCTTTTTTGTTATGTCCATAGAAAATCAATAGGGAACAAGATGCTAATTTCCGAGTATGAAAATGGCCATAACTTTTTTTATTACTTGAGATATGAAAGTGAATTAGGTGTCAAATTAAACTTATTTTTATGCTTTATCTGATGGGATAAATTGCAGACTTGATTTTTTAAATCTCAAAATTTTGTAACATTGCTACTGGTTTCCCACGCTATGTGACGTATACCGTGCATACATTGCCAACTGTTGTTCTGGCAGCAGCAACATAATCTCCCGGTTAGTACACTCAGCATTGCTGAGGCCTAATTTTTGTAGAGACAAGAAACTGCAGATGCTGGAATCATGATCATAAAACACACACAAAGTGTTGGAGGAACTCACACAGCGCTGGAGTAACTCAGCGGGACAGGCAGCATCAGCGGAGGGAATGGACCCACGTAGATTCGGCTTGAAAAGAATAGACCCAATCCGAAACGTTGCCTATCCATTCCCTCCACAGATGCTGCCTGGCCCGCTGGCTTACTTTGACACTTTGTGAGTTCATGTCATAGGAGCAGAATTAGGCCATTCGGCCCATCGAGTTGCTCCAACACTTTGTGTTTCACTCAACATGCCAGCATCTGTGGTCCCCCATGTCTCCATTTGACAGCTGGAAGAACTCAGCGGGTCATGGAGTCTGAAGGAGGACCCTGACCTGAAACCTCGCCTGCCCGTTTCCTTCCACCGATTTCATGTAGTCACTTTTCGATAAAACCCCACCGCCCCAGTTATTCCAAGTCCATTTAATTCCCCGTGTCTCCATTTCATTCATTAAGTCGCCGGTACTGTCACAACGTTCGTTTTCGATCAATACAACGGAACAGTCTGAAGAAGGGCGATGATAGACACAAATCGCCTTTTAACCGGAACTCGAAAGAGGGAGCACATTACGCCAATTTTGGCCTCCCTTCACTGGCTTCCAGTGCACTTTCGAGTTCATTTTAAAATTATTTTATTTGTTTTTAAATCATTGAATGGCCTCGCCCCGCCTTACCTCTCTGAGCTGCTCCACCTATATGCTCCTACCAGCTGCTCCTTGAGGTACCAAGGTCTAAGCGGAAGCTCAGAGGGGATAGAGCCTTTTCTGTTGCTGCACCGGCACTCTGGAACACCTTGCCGCTGCAGATCAGACAGGCCCCTTCACTGTCCATCTTTAAATCCTCCCTAAAAACTCACTTTTATTCACTGGCTTTCGACACTGGCTGAGACATTGTTCCTGTTTTAGTGCTTTTAATGTCTTTTAATTTTTTACTGTTTTTATAGTCCTGTCGTCAATGGTTTTAGTAGTTTGTAATAACTTTTTGTTGATTTCCCATGTACAGCACTTTGTGGTAACTGATGTTGTCTAAAAGCGCTTTATAAATAAAGTTATTATTATTATTATTATAAAGCTGGAGTAACTAACTCAGCGGGACAGGCAGCATCTCTGGAGAAAAGGAATGGGTGATGTTTCTGGTCGAGACTCTTCGACAGAGTGGTAAGGGAAACGAGAGATATAGATGATGATATATTGTAGAGAGATAAAGAACAATGAATGCAAAAATGTTACGATGATAAAGGAAACAGACCATTGTTCGCTGTTCGTTTGGTGAAAACGAGCAGCTGGTGCGACTTGGGTGGGGGAGGGATAGACAGAGAGGGAATGCCGGGGCTACTTGAAGTTAGAGAAATCAATATTCATACCACTGAGCTGTAAACTGCCCAAGCGAAATATGAAATGCTGTTCCTCCAGTTTGCGTTTAGCCTCACTCTGACTGGAGGAGACCTCGGAGGAGACCACACCTGGAGTATTGCGCACAGTTTTGGTCTCCTAATCTGAGGAAAGACATTCTTGC